>NC_090653.1:297724600-297912100 GCF_040937935.1 Hyperolius riggenbachi
TCCACCACCGCCTCCTGACCTTTTTAGATGATTTTAGTGCATTTTATTCTTCTGGCGCCTCTGTACATCTTTACAAAGCAAAGATATCCACCCTTGGTGGAAGGGTGGTACACCCTCCTTTTCTTCTATTCACAGAGAGCGACATCTTAGTCCTGAGTGGGGACAGGCCTAATCTCCCTACCTGCCTATACAGTGGTTGCCTTTGGAGTAACCCCGGCTTGTAAGTATATTACTTACATTCCATTAATTCCTCCCTGTTCCAATACTTACTACACCATATTGGGCTCTCGGTTTTCTGTTTTACACACCTGAAACAAGCACGCAGCCAGCGGAGTAACACCTGGAACAAGCATGCAGCCAGCAGTCACACCTGAAACAAGCATGCAGCCAGCAGAGACAAACCCGGAACAAGCATGCAGCCAGTGGTGTCACACCCGGAACAAGCATGTAGCCAGAGGAGTCACACCTGGAACAAGCATGCAGCCAGCGGAGTCACACCCGGAACAAGCATGCAGCCAGCGGAGTCACGCCTGGAACAAGCATGCAGCCAGCGGAGTCACACCTGGAACAAGCATGCAGCCAGCGGAGTCACACCTGGAGCAAGCATGCAGCCAGCGGAGTCACACCTGGAGCAAGCATGCAGCCAGCGGAGTCACACCCGGAACAAGCATGCAGCCAGTGGAGTCAAACCCGGAACAAGCATGCAGCCAGCGGAGTCACACCTGGAACAAGCATGCAGCCAGAGGAGTCACACCTGGAACAAGCATGCAGCCAGCAGAGACACACCTGGAACAAGCATGCAGCCAGCAGAGACACACCTGGAACAAGCATGCAGCCAGCAGAGACACACCTGGAACAAGCATGCAGCCAGCGGAGTCACACCCGGAACAAGCATGCAGCCAGCGGAGTCACACCCGGAACAAGCATGCAGCCAGCGGAGTCACACCCGGAACAAGCATGCAGCCAGAGGAGTCAAACCCGGAACATGCATGCAGCCAGCGGAGTCACACCTGGAACAAGCATGCAGCCAGAGGAGTCACACCTGCAACAAGTATGCAGCCAGCAGAGACAAACCTGGAACAAGCATGCAGCCAGCAGAGACACACCTGGAACAAGCATGCAGCCAGCAGAGACACTGTAATAAGTAGTTTTGATGTTTTAATCTCTGAGCAATCTAAATATGTGATGATTGGAATTCTCGGCATGGCTTGAGCCCAGCTATGATGAGAGGAATAATTATCTATATTGGATGTGACGCGATTGAGATATCAAAGCTATAGTTAAATTATATATGTGATATTGATAAGACTGATTGAAAGAAATCTTCTATTATTTAGGTTAGGGTAACAAGGCTGGGTTGGTAATTCTATAGACAATAGGTCTGCTCTCAGGAAGTCTTTGCTTTGAGAAGCAATGGTATGTATAGGATAACCATCCCCCCATAGTGGAATAAGAAGATTGGTCAAACAGATGTTTCTCATTATCTCTGGCCAAGGCATACCAGAAGATTGCCAGTTCTGGTTTAAGCCAGAATGGAACGTGCTTTCTCTGGGATATATGAACAGTTAACTAAAGCAGCTAGGTATAGAAGTCAGCAAATAGAAACCATAGCATTATTTAATTAGACCAATCCAGAGATAGGATCGTAATGCATTATGGGAGCCTCCTATTTCATTATGTAAGGAGTTTTAGGCGGGAATGAGCCATTCTTGTCTCTCCCCTTGTCCCTCCACTTACTCACATTCACACATGCATACAGACACATCAACAGACATGCAGACATACAAGCCAATACAATAAGTTTTTATTAATATACTTGCAGATTACTCAGCAATCAATTTGTTCATCTTTTGTAATCATTTATAATGTAACTAAGATTTGTACCTTTATTGATTTATTTTTGAATATTCATGGAAGATCAATAATGTTAAATAAACAACCACATCTTTTTAAATGATTTACTCTGGTCTCTGAAAGACTTTGTTCTTAAATTACAAATCCCACTTTCTAACATTTTGGCCAGCCAGCTAGTCGTAAATGTTTCATGAAGAATTAACTCAGCCATAGATCGCAAGCTCGTTTCAAAATGGGGGAACGAGAAAGGAAGCTGGGTATTTTTGAAACTATTTTTTGCGATTGAGCCTGAAGCAAGGGAGGAGACCAGACCAGAAGCGAATGGACCTCCATAAGATGTGGGTGATACCAGAAGTCTGTTTGCATAAGGTGACTATGTTTTATTTCCTGTTGAATTGGTTAAAAGTTTTAAAAGTCAGATTCGCGTTATCCAAAATTTATTAAAGATTATTTGTTAGTTAATAAGGGAAATGGTTATTAAAAGGTTGCTAAAATGAATAGCAGGCAAAAGGAATGTTCTTCTCATTCCTATGTAAAATGCCTTAGTGGTAGCAGACAGGATGCAGACTTCCTTAATGATGTTTATTTAAAGAGGCAGATATTTTTGTCTACAAAGCTGCAAGCTAAATTTGGGAAAAAATGGTTTAAATTGAAGCTTTTGATAGTGTAATTGGATCATAGAAGCAAAACTTACCATAATGGCTTCTATAAGTAAAATAAGGATTTTGTATTTATGCTAATTGGCCACTTGTGTGAAAGAAAATGTATAGACCATGAATAAGTGACAGTTTATATAAAAAGGAAATATATCTGTAATAGTGGTTTATTAGAAACACAATAATCCTGAAAGCCAGGGAAAAATAAAATGTTTCTGGTTACCAAAATGACATGCATCAGCAGCAGCAGTAGCAACATGTATCATATGACAGCTATTCAAGTTGGAGTGTAAAATCATTGCAGATGTCACATAGAAGTATTTGTATTGCAAGCTATATATGTTATGAAAATTTCATTCAAGGTTCAGAGTTGTTGTCCTATTTTTTTCCGTTTGAGTTTTGAGAAAGAGTATAAAATATAGTCATTAATATAATAATTGATATTAAAAAAATATTAATTAAAATGAGCTTGTTGTAATGTTGCATAGGAGAATTAATCACCATAGTTTAATGATAGACATATCTGTTCCTGTATTAGTGGATTGATGAGGATATTGTGATAAGGGTCAGCATTCATAAGTAAGATGTGATTGCTTGTGTCCATAGATGACAGATATATATTTCAACAATCGATTTACACAAAAGTTGGTAAAATAAGTTTTTTTAAGTTATAGGTTTAGTCAGGAGGATATTCTTAGTGAGTTTATGGTGAAATAAAGAGATTTGGTTTAATTTTGATTAAATAAAGCTGAATTGTTGCAAATAACGATTGCATCAATTACATAAGAGTTTGATCTGTAAGGTATAAAATAAATTTGGTAGGTCATGACTATAGTTATTACGTTTAGATGATTTTGACACTTTATAAGGTAAAGATATATTTTTAAAGATAATATATGTGTTCAGTCTAATGTAAGTGATGATTGGAAATATGATCAGATTATGATATATATTGAATGCTCAGTCCCATAAGTGATTTGTCATGAATAAGTATATCCTTATACTTATATATGCATTATTTTTGTAAAGATCTGTTTTTCTTTACCGGAAGAGAAATGGAAATTTATAAAAATATAATTGAAGAATGGTGACAAATGTTTTCATATCTTTTCCGGTCAGAGGTGTGAAATCAGATGTACCAGTTCAAATTGTTGGTATACAAGGGACTTGGTGTTGGTGTATCAAATATCTGAAATAAAATTGTATACTTTGGTCATTGCTGTAGATTATTAATACAGTAATGTATGCACTGATATTTTAGACTGTACACAATATATTCAAATTCAAGGAAATTTAAAAAAAATTAAACGTTTAAAGGACAACAGGTTAAAGCAGAACTCTGATAAAAGTTATTGTTTGTTTATTTTATTTGTGCTTATGTGATAATGTATTTTATTTCCCCTTTTATGATTTGGTGTACACATGTATTCTATCTCCTTAATTATTAAATTTTGTTTCCTGAGAAGTATGTGAAGAGAATCAGAGATGGTGGTGATTTCCTTCCTTTCTGTAAATTGATGAAAATTGAGGTACAATATTGATTGGGATATTGGATTTAAAAGTAATTCGAGTATCAGTTATTTATAGGAAAGTGGATTTCATGTTTCCTTGAGTTTATTTTGGATACTAGCAATTGGTTACATCAGTTGCAATGTATTTTAGTAAGATGGGGTCATTTTAAATAAAAATTAAAGAAAAGTTTTCAAGTTAAGTTTTAGTGACATAGAAATGTTTTAGCAGAAGTTGTTTAGGAGGTGCCTTCGTCTGTTTCTATGAGAAACAGTGGCATCTATGTTAAGCGAGAGTAGGGTTAATTAAGAACAGCTGGAGTCCTGTAATCTGAAGCCATTTGCTGACACTCAAACTGCATGAGTAAAGATACGTCAGAAGTTTTTAAGAAATTTAAAGGTATCATTTAGTTACTTGCAACTTGCACACACACACACACGGCAGGTAGACTAATAAAGACATATACACATGAGATTAGCATGTTATGTAAACGCACACACACATATTAACATGCTATTACACATTTACATAAGAGAATATAACTTTGATGTCCTCACAATAAGTTGTGTAGGAAGAGGACGTTGTATGTTTTTTTTATTGTTGAGCTTTATTTTAGGTTTGTCTAAGGTTATGAAACTTATGTTTATTAGATAAACGAGATTTATTAAAGTTCATGGTTTGTGTCCTCATCAAAGGATTGCAATTTAGACAATGTCATATGAGTTTGTTTGTTCAAAGGGGGAACAAAAGTTTAAAGTTATTTTCTTGAAATAAGATCATTGATACCATATTTTTTAATTGTAGACGTATTTCTAAAGATTGATTGACGAAAAAGGTCACATGCAGAGATGGCGAAGATTACAAGGCTTTCACATGCTAATGAGCCTATTGAGACGAGATTCCATGCTTCCATTGATAAAGGGATGAAAGGAAGTTTACAGCCTAAAGACATTGCCCTCCTTCCTTTTTCATGAACTGAACTGGAAATCTAATCTCTTTACACACATATAATTCATTTGATACATGTGAAAAAAAGACATTGTCATTTTTTGTTTTGATGTCTTAATGTTCAGTTTATGTTTTGTTTGTTTGTTGGGTTATATGTGATGTTTTCATGAAGTAATGAAAAGTTTAGGAAAAATATTGATAAGAACAGAAAAGGTTTTTAAGGAAAGTTTTTTTTATCCAATAGCTTATAGATCCTTTCATTTTTTTTAAAAAAAATAAGGTAAATTTTTGATTAATGTTTGGAAATTGATATTTTTGATAGAAAGGGGTTTCCATAATATATCTGGTATGCAAAGTTATTTTGAGAGTTTGATCAAAATATTAGAAAAGGAATTTTAGATGGTGCAAAAATCATTGATTATAATTAATGGGTTGTATTAAGAAACTTTGAAATCTGATTTAAGGATAATAAGGTTTTGTCAGAAAAGGCTAGGCTAATTAGATAGCATAATAATATGTAAATCAGATGATGTTAAGGTATTATTATATACAGTGCATCAGTATCATGTCCTTAAATGATACATTTTTTGATTTAATATTTTTAATTTTTATTAATAATGGAAACCATATTTGATTAGGATATGTTTGAAAATTCAAACTGCATATATTATAGATATTTCCAAACAGTAATATAAACTTTTTAAGGAGGTATGACATGATTGAAGAATACAGGTATACATTAATTCATATTGATTTGGGATGGATAAGTGATATGAATTCCATCAAGATGAATGATTAATATTTTAATGATAGTAGTAGTTGTAAGGCAATACATTTGATTATTATGTAACATTATTAGGTAATCCAGTTAATTATATACATTATTATGATTGTTTTATAAAAAAGGGTTTTATGATCATTTTAAAGTGGAAGAAAAAGTAATGAAATTCAAAGTTTAGATTTGTCATCATGCTTGCATGTTTAGTTTAAGGGTGTTAGTTTAATTTTAAGAAGAATCCACCATTTTTGTCAAAGGTAAAGTTTCCTATACAACAAGATGTGAAAGGGTTAAAACACACTGTTTCAATTACACATGAGAGTACAAAAGAAGTTACTGTTAAAGTTAAGTCCAGCAAAGCAGAGGTTAAGAGTTTTTTTTTTCCCTCTCAGAGTTCATTCACAGGGGATGTAAGAAGAGCATATAAATGCAATTACTTTAAATAAAAGTCATTGGTTTGTCTAAAAATTTAGAGGTAGCAAAATTTGAAGGTAATTATTAATGAAAGATGACAGAATATGATTGTTATATTTTAACAAAAAGTTTGATAATGATTAAAATATATAAAAGGTATTTATAGAAGTGAAAGTAATTTTAATATATGATTTTACTTCTATAAAGGGGGAAATGTAATAAGTAGTTTTGATGTTTTAATCTCTGAGCAATCTAAATATGTGATGATTGGAATTCTCGGCATGGCTTGGGCCCAGCTATGATGAGAGGAATAATTATCTATATTGGATGTGACGCGATTGAGATATCAAAGCTATAGTTAAATTATATATGTGATATTGATAAGACTGATTGAAAGAAATCTTCTATTATTTAGGTTAGGGTAACAAGGCTGGGTTGGTAATTCTATAGACAATAGGTCTGCTCTCAGGAAGTCTTTGCTTTGAGAAGCAATGGTATGTATAGGATAACCATCCCCCCATAGTGGAATAAGAAGATTGGTCAAACAGATGTTTCTCATTATCTCTGGCCAAGGCATACCAGAAGATTGCCAGTTCTGGTTTAAGCCAGAATGGAACGTGCTTTCTCTGGGATATATGAACAGTTAACTAAAGCAGCTAGGTATAGAAGTCAGCAAATAGAAACCATAGCATTATTTAATTAGACCAATCCAGAGATAGGATCGTAATGCATTATGGGAGCCTCCTATTTCATTATGTAAGGAGTTTTAGGCGGGAATGAGCCATTCTTGTCTCTCCCCTTGTCCCTCCACTTACTCACATTCACACATGCATACAGACACATCAACAGACATGCAGACATACAAGCCAATACAATAAGTTTTTATTAATATACTTGCAGATTACTCAGCAATCAATTTGTTCATCTTTTGTAATCATTTATAATGTAACTAAGATTTGTACCTTTATTGATTTATTTTTGAATATTCATGGAAGATCAATAATGTTAAATAAACAACCACATCTTTTTAAATGATTTACTCTGGTCTCTGAAAGACTTTGTTCTTAAATTACAAATCCCACTTTCTAACAGACACACATGGAACAAGCATGCAGCCAACGGAGTCACACCTGGAACAAGCATGCAGCCAACGGAGTCACACCTGGAACAAGCATGCAGCCAACGGAGTCACACCTGGAACAAGCATGCAGCCAACGGAGTCACACCTGGAACAAGCATGCAGCCAACGGAGTCACACCTGGAACAAGCATGCAGCCAACGGAGTCACACCTGGAGCAAGCATGCAGCCAGTGGAGTCACACCTGCAACAAGCATGCAGCCAGCAGGGTCACACCTGGAACAAGCATGCAACCAGCAGAGACACACCTGGAACAAGCATGCAGCCAACGGAGTCACACCTGGAACAAGCATGCAGCCAACGGAGTCACACCTGGAACAAGCATGCAGCCAGCGTAGTCACACCTGGAACAAGCATGCAGCCAGAGGCAAGCTCTGTGCACAATGAGTCAGGCAGTAGCAGCAGAGCAGTGGGAGAGACTGAGAAAGATCACTGAGTATAGAGGTGATGATGCCCCCTACAGTCTGCTGCCCTGAATCACGTGATTCAGTCTGCTTCATGGTAAGGCCGTCCCTGATTCTGGCCCAGTGGAAGCGATATTCTCCTATTTCTGCACTTTAACATTCTGTGCCTTGCTGTCACTTTCTGCTGATATACTCAGAATAAAGAGAATAAAATAAGGGCTTACGTACGGGTTGTCAAGCAGCAGGACGATGGGATTGAGCTCCTTGCGGGATCTGTAGTACGCTCTCAGAGGAACGATGAAATTATAGAGCCCGTTACCGGCCGTCTCCGCAGACACGATGATCAGCTTATTCTTGAAGCCGTACGCCTTGGCGTCTTCAAAACTGTTGTGTTTGCAGCCCTGTTTGTGGCGAGATGAACAGATTTAATGAGGGAATACAGGAAATATCTGTCAACAAATCCCCCTGAGATAGAAACGCGTCATTCCTCTCCCTCCAGCATCTCAAACCCATCAGAAAATCAGATGACAGCCACAGAGGGGTTCACAGCTTCCCTGAGCAATTATACCGACGTTCCCTGAACTCCTGACACACTTCCCTGAAACTCACGGAACCCAGCAAAACTTCCAACCACTGCAGAGAATCGCTTCCCCGAACTTACCAAACTTCCAACCACTGCAGAGAATCGCTTATCACAAAATTACCAAACTTCCAATCACTGCAGAGACTAGCTTACCCTAAACTCAGCAAACTGCCAACCGCTGCAGAGAATCGCTTATCACAAACTTACGAAACTCTGCAAACTTCCAACCACTGCAGAGACTCGCTTCCCCCAAACTTACCAAACTTCCAACCACTGCAGAGTATCGCTTCCCCCGAACTTACCAAACTCTCCAAACTTCCAACCACTGCAGAGTATCGCTTCCCCCGAACTTACTAAACTCTCTAAACTTCCAACCACTGCACAGAATCGCTTCCCCCAAACTTACCAAACTTCCAACCACTGCAGAGAATCGCTTACCACAAATAGAGATGGCCCGAACGCTTCACCGGCGAACGGTTCCCGGCGAATTTCGGTGGTTCACGTTTGAACGCAACCTTTTCCGGAAGTTCGGTTCGCCCCCATAGCACATCATAAGGGTCATCTTTGACCCTCTACATCACAGTCAGCAGGCACATTGTAGCCAATCAGGCTACATTCCCTCCTGGAGCCACTCCCCCCCTTATAAAAGTCAGGCAGCGTCAGGCATTGGACTCACTCGTGTGCCTGCAGTAATTAAAGTAAAAAAGAAGGGAGAGCTGCTGCAGACTCTCATAGGTAAATATTAGTTAGGCTCTTGTAGGCTTCTTAGCTTGCTCCTTGCTCATTCTTATTGGTAAAAAAGCACCCCACAACAGCTATTTTGAGAGCTAACCTTGTTCTTGTGATCTATTTTTGTGTGTGTGTCCTACTGACACTTGTGTTGCATAGACAGCCTTGATAATTCATACTGTGTGTCCCACTGCCAGGCCCAGCACATTCAGTGACTACCTGTGTGTGACAGGTGCACATTGTAATACCCATCACTGCATATAATTACCTACCTGTTCACTGTGCACCCACCTACCGACGTGAGCGCACGCAGTGTCACTGTGCCTGTCCGGTACCTGTCTGTGTGTGACAGGTGCACATTGTAATACCCATCACTGCATATACCTACCTGTTGTGTTCAGTGTACCCACCTCATCACTGTATATACCTACCTGTTGTGTTCAGTGCACCCACCTACCTACATGATATACCACTCCATGCATACCTGTTAACTGCACCTGTGTGACTGCACATTGTATTAGTCAAGTCAGTGCATACCTTTCACTTCATCCCCCCCAATATGGACAAAACAAAAGGCAGAGTCAGGCCACCTGGCAGGTCTGTTCGAGGTTGCGCTGTTGTGATTTCGTGCGGCCCTCGACCAAAGTACAGTGTTCAGAAGAAGACACGTGCCATCCACCCCCAATATTGTCAGGATGTAGCCGAGTATTTAACACAGAACACCTCAATCTTTCTCAGCTTCCGCACGGAAGCGTGACCTTTCTTCCTCCTCCTGCTCTGATTCTGGCACCCCACTTGGCACTTTGGTGGTGGCAGGCGACTAAGCGTTATCACTCCAGGGCTCATCGGTGTGGAAATTTTTTTGTGTGTCTGCCTCAGATGAGAGCAATGCCATCTGTACTCTCTGCCACCGAAAATTGAGCCGTGGAAAGACCAAGACCCGCGTAGGGACAACTGCCTTACGAAGGCACATGATTACAAAGCACAAACTGCAATGGGATGATCACCTGAGGAAAAGCAGCACACAAAAGCAAAGCCACACACCGCAGTGGAAGATACCAGGCCATAATTTTTTCTCAAAAAAGGCGATACCTAAACTGTACCGTGATGTTGAAAGGCAAGTGGTGACATCTCTGGCACACAGCGTTGGGTCAAGGGTCCATCTGACCACGGATGCCTGGTCTGCAAAGCACGCTCAGGTCTGCCCGAAGACTAAGTCAGTCCCCACACACAGCATCTCTGCCTGCACGCCGTGTGACTGCCTGCTCCAAGACTAAGTCAGTCCCCACACAGCATCTCTGCCCACAGGCCGGTTGACTGACTTCTCCGCCACCACCAACAGGGTCCAGGACTCCAGACAGATTCCTGAATTTTTAAGGCTGCTGCTAGCAGCGGCCGCTATAATAATTTTTCTGGTGCGTGTACATGCCTGCCTAATTTTTTTGGCTGCACTGCAGCTGCAACAACAAAACAAAAAGGCATGTACATGTGTCAATTCCCCTTCGTGATCGTTACCTTGCCGCGGTGAAGGGGCTTGCGTATTACAATGAAGCAATGACCGCCGGCTATTTGAGTGTCTCGGGTGGGGGTGGCACACAAAAGATAATAAGGTCGTTGCTTCATTGTAGTCAGAACACATTTGATCAGCTGGACAGTCACTGTTGTTCTATCATTTAGCTACCACAGCCCGGCGACCATATGGACTTGAACACCGCCACAGCCTACACTCTCACCACGGTGCGCACCAGTCCAGCACGGCCGTCACTACACAAACAGCTGTTTGCGGTGTGTTACACAGTGAGTTTGGTGTGTCAGTGTGAAGCAGTACTCTAATTACACTCCCTGATTGATGTATACACATGCAAGATGTTTGAAAGCACTTTAGTCCTGCAATTTAGCATGCAATGTGATTTCTGCCCTTAAAAATGCTGCTTTGAGTCAAATCCAGATTTTCCCCTGGAACTTTAGGCGTCTATCCCACTCCCCCATGCCCCCCTCCAGGTGTTAGACCTCTTGAAACATCTTTTCCATCACTTTTGTGGCCCGCATAAATGTTTCTAGTTTTCAAAGTTCACCTCCCCACATTTGCGTGAATCGAACGTTTGGCGTAGGTTCACAAACCGAAAATCGGAGGTTCAGGCCATCTCTAACCACAAACTTACCAAACTTCCAACCACTGCAGAGAATCGCTTCCCCCAAACTGTGCAGGGGCATTCCTTCTGCTCCTGTGCAGAATGCTCCAAGCCACGTGAGCAACGCAGCGGTGCACTCGTGTAGGTGCAGTAGAGGCCGACCTAGCGAGGTCGGTATCTGCAACGGAGGGGATCCCGGGACAGCGGAGGAGCTGCGGTATGTGGCGTTGGGTGCAGAGCTCTTCCATCAAGATTGCAAGTTCGAGGATATTGGCGTGTGATCATTTCCGAGAATATTGGCGTGGGAACATTTTTTTTAAAAGTACAGGTAAGTATTTTTGGTTAATTAAGAGTATTAAAGGACTTTTCTCGTTGTGGTGTTTTTATTTCATTTAACCCTTTGTGGAAATGGGTAAGGGGTACGTTGTACCCCTATACTCATTTCTCCTGGGAGGGGGGCAGGCATCTGGGGTCCCCTTCTTAAAGGGGTCTAACAGATGTCATCACCCCCCCCCCCCCCCCCGGGAGTCATCGTCCCCACCTCCTCTTGGGGCACCAGAGGAGGGGAAGAGCCCCTTGTCCATGGATTGGACAAAGGCTCCAGGGGGGGAGGGAAGGCTTGGCTGCCCCGCCCCCCATACCACAGACCATGCGGGCTGGTATAGCTCAGGGTGCGAAGCCCCAGTTGGCCAGGGCTCCGCATCCTGGCTATCCCAGCCTGCATGGGGGACAAGGGGTTAAATATGCACTGTAGGGGGGACCCAACGTCTTTTTTTTACATTTCCCACATAAAAAAAAAAATTTGAAAGGAAAATCATATTTTTTCCCACTGTTTTTTTTTTTTAAAACATATCCTGCAAATTTGGTGTTTCTACCATGTAAGGGGGCCTTGCTATTAACCGCTAAAGTCGGCGGTTTTTCAGGTGATAATCACGGGCCGAACACTCGGAATAACGGCTGAATTTGTGATCGACTGCCATGATCGATTCCCAATCATGGATTTGGATCACGATGTCGGATAGTGAAAAAATGCTTGCGAATCCTGGTGTGATCACGGATTGTATCCGAGCAACACTAGTGTCGACTTTAGGCCACTGCAGCTTTAAGGCCAAGCTGCAGGGCCGCACAACACAGCACACAAGTGATTCCCCCCCTCCCCCTTTTCTCCCCACCAACAGAGGTTCCTGTTGGTGGGGTCTGATTTCCAACCCCCCCCCCCCCAGTGTTTATTTTTTCTAAGTATTTATGTGCTTTCTTTAAAAAATATTTACTATTTTTTTGTTTATTTATTTATTTATTTTTTAACAATCCCTCCCTCCCCCCAGCCGGCCAATCATGGCAATCGGCTGTCATAGGCTTCTGCCTATGAGAGCCGTTCGCTCTCTTGTCCCCCAGGGGGCAACCGTGTCACTCGGCTGTCCCCAGTACAGCGCTGCTGCTGAACCCAGCACTGTACTAACAGTAAAGACGGCGGTTTCGCCATCTTACAGTCTCCTAAGCGGCTATCGCTGCTCGGAAACTGAAGGCGGTGCGGAGCTCCGCCCCGCGCGCAGCCTGCGCACGATCTCCTGCAAACTGCTGCACTAGGACTTTACGACGATCGGCGTAAGGCGGTCCTGGGGCTGCCGCAGTGGCCACGCCCATCGGCGTGACGTGGTCGGCAAGCAGTTAATGACAAAATCAAGTATAGGGGCTTTGCCACTTCAGCCAAGAGTGTGGTTTCACCTTATGCATCTGAGCAACTTTCACCTCCCATTCATTCGCCAATAACTTTATCACTACTTATCACACTGAATTTATCTATATCTTGTTTTTCCCGCCACTATTTAGGCGTTCTATGGGTGGTACATTTAGCTAAGAATTATTTTATTCTAAATCCATTTTAACAGGAAGATTAAGAAAGAAATGGAAAAAAATCATTTCTTCTCAGGTTTTGGCCATTATAGTTTGAAATTAATACATGCTACTGTAATTAAAACCCATGTATTTTATTTGCCCATTTGTCCCAGTTATTACACCATTTAAATTATGTCCCTATCACAATTTATGGTGTCGATATTTTATATGGAAATAAAGGTGCACTTTTCCGTCACTATTTACAAGCTTATAATTGAAAAAAAAAATATAGTAATATACTCTCTTGACATGCATATTCAAAAATTTCAGACCCTTAGGTAACTACTTATGTTGTTGTTTTTTTAAATTGTAATTTTTACATTTTTTTTTAAAATTAAAAATGTTATTTGGGTAATTCTTGGTGTGGGAGGTAAACAGTTAATTTGAAATGTAATATGTATTTAATAAAAACTGTATGTGGGTGTAGCTTTACTATTTGGCCACAAGATGGCCACAGTCTAAAAGTCCTGGAAGAGAATGCTATCGCTTCCAGGAAGCATTAGGAGTACGGGAGACTTTTTTTTGCCCAGAAAGACAAAGGCCTCTGATAAGAGGCCGTCAGTTTTTCTGCCAGGGACTTAGATCAATGAATGGGACCTATTATTATGATTATTATTATTGATTTATAAAGCGCCAACATATTCCGTGGCGCTGTAGAAAGTGAGAAACAAACATGGGGTACATAATACAGACAATGGTGTACACTAATATACAAGATACATAATTAGTGACAAAATACAAAGAATGATACAAAATACAGAATACAAAATACAGAAGTGGTAATGACAGTGATAAAAGTAACATGATATATAAAATGTATAATGATTTCCAAGACACAAAAGGGGGAGAGAACCCTGCCCTTGCGAGCTTACAATCTAAAGGGAAGGGGGGGGAAACAAGAGGAGGGACCTATGTTCCCAATCATTGATCTCAGGGCTAAAAGAAGGCAGAGGGAGCGCGCGCTCGGCACAGCGGCAGCAGGGCAGTCTATCTGGGGGGGAGGTGGGGGGCGGAGCAGGGAGTTGAAGGTGTCAGAAAGTTTTTAGGGTTATGGGATTGTGAAGAGATGAGTGAGGAGAAGTGTGACTGCTCTGCAAGGGAGAGGGTGTCTCTGAGCTGGTGCAGCACATTGTTATAATGCAGGGTTATGGGATTGTGAAGAGATGAGTGAGGAGAAGTGTGACTGCTCTGCAAGGGAGAGGGTATCTCTGAGCTGGTGCAGCACATTGTTATAATACAGAGTTATGGGATTGTGAAAAAATGAGTGAGGAGAGTTGTGACTGCTCTGCAAGGGAGAGGGTGTCTCTGAGCTGGTGCAGCACATTGTCATAATACAGTGTTATGGGATTGTGAAGAGATGAGTGAGGAGAGGTGTGACTGCTCTGCAAGGGAGAGAGTATCTCTGAGCTGGTGCAGCCATTGTTATAATACAGGGTTATGGGATTGTGAAGAGATGAGTGAGGAGAGGTGTGACTGCTCTGCAAGGCAGAGGGTGTCTCTGAGCTGGTGCAGCACATTGTTATAATACAGGGTTATGGGATTGTGAAGAGATGAGTGAGGAGAGGTGTGACTGCTCTGCAACGGAGAGGGTATCTCTGAGCTGGTGCAGCACATTGTTATAATGCAGGGTTATGGGATTGTGAAGAGATGAGTGAGGAGAAGTGTGACTGCTCTGCAAGGGAGAGGGTGTCTCTGAGCTGGTGCAGCACATTGTTATAATACAGGGTTATGGGATTGTGAAGAGATGAGTGAGGAGAGGTGTGACTGCTCTGCAACGGAGAGGGTATCTCTGAGCTGGTGCAGCACATTGGTATAATACAGAGTTATGGGATTGTGAAGAGATGAGTGAGGAGAAGCGTGACTGCTCTGCAACGGAGAGGGTATCTCTGAGCTGGTGCAGCACATTGCTATAATGCAGGGTTATGGGATTGTGAAGAGATGAGTGAGGAGAAGTGTGACTGCTCTGCAAGGGAGAGGGCGTCTCTGAGCTGGTGCAGCACATTGTTATAATACAGGGTTATGGGATTGTGAAGAGATGAGTGAGGAGAAGTGTGATTGCTCTGCAAGGGAGAGGGTGTCTCTGAGCTGGTGCAGCACATTGTTATAATACAGAGTTATGGGATTGTGAAGAGATGAGTGAGGAGAAGTGTGACTGCTCTGCAAGGGAGAGGGTGTCTCTGAGCTGGTGCAGCACATTGTTATAATACAGAGTTATGGGATTGTGAAGAGATGAGTGAGGAGAGTTGTGACTGCTCTGCAAGGGAGAGGGTGTCTCTGAGCTGGTGCAGCACATTGTTATAATACATAGTTATGGGATTGTGAAGAGATGAGTGAGGAGAGGTGTGACTGCTCTGCAAGGGAGAGGGTGTCTCTGAGCTGGTGCAGCCATTGTTATAATACAGGGTTATGGGATTGTGAAGAGATGAGTGAGGAGAGGTGTGACTGCTCTGCAAGGGAGAGGGTGTCTCTGAGCTGGTGCAGCACATTGTTATAATACAGGGTTATGGGATTGTGAAGAGATGAGTGAGGAGAGGTGTGACTGCTCTGCAAGGGAGAGGGTATCTCTGAGCTGGTGCAGCACATTGTTATAATGCAGGGTTATGGGATTGTGAAGAGATGAGTGAGGAGAGGTGTGACTGCTCTGCAAGGGAGAGAGTATCTCTGAGCTGGTGCAGCACATTGGTATAATACAGGGTTATGGGATTGTGAAGAGATGAGTGAGGAGAAGTGTGACTGCTCTGCAAGGGAGAGGGTGTCTCTGAGCTGGTGCAGCACATTGTTATAATACAGGGTTATGGGATTGTGAAGAGATGAGTGAGGAGAAGTGTGATTGCTCTGCAAGGGAGAGGGTGTCTCTGAGCTGGTGCAGCACATTGTTATAATACAGAGTTATGGGATTGTGAAGAGATGAGTGAGGAGAGTTGTGACTGCTCTGCAAGGGAGAGGGTGTCTCTGAGCTGGTGCAGCACATTGTTATAATACATAGTTATGGGATTGTGAAGAGATGAGTGAGGAGAGGTGTGACTGCTCTGCAAGGGAGAGGGTATCTCTGAGCTGGTGCAGCACATTGTTATAATACAGGGTTATGGGATTGTGAAGAGATGAGTGAGGAGAAGTGTGACTGCTCTGCAAGGGAGAGGGCGTCTCTGAGCTGGTGCAGCACATTGTTATAATACATAGTTATGGGATTGTGAAGAGATGAGTGAGGAGAGGTGTGACTGCTCTGCAAGGGAGAGGGTGTCTCTGAGCTGGTGCAGCACATTGTTATAATACATAGTTATGGGATTGTGAAGAGATGAGTGAGGAGAGGTGTGACTGCTCTGCAAGGGAGAGGGTATCTCTGAGCTGGTGCAGCCATTGTTATAATACATAGTTATGGGATTGTGAAGAGATGAGTGAGGAGAGGTGTGACTGCTCTGCAAGGGAGAGGGTATCTCTGAGCTGGTGCAGCACATTGTTATAATACAGGGTTATGGGATTGTGAAGAGATGAGTGAGGAGAAGTGTGACTGCTCTGCAAGGGAGAGGGTGTCTCTGAGCTGGTGCAGCACATTGTTATAATACATAGTTATGGGATTGTGAAGAGATGAGTGAGGAGAGGTGTGACTGCTCTGCAAGGGAGAGGGTGTCTCTGAGCTGGTGCAGCCATTGTTATAATACAGGGTTATGGGATTGTGAAGAGATGAGTGAGGAGAGGTGTGACTGCTCTGCAAGGGAGAGGGTGTCTCTGAGCTGGTGCAGCACATTGTTATAATACAGGGTTATGGGATTGTGAAGAGATGAGTGAGGAGAAGTGTGACTGCTCTGCAACGGAGAGGGTATCTCTGAGCTGGTGCAGCACATTGTTATAATACAGGGTTATGTGATTGTGAAGAGATGAGTGAGGAGAGGTGTGACTGCTCTGCAAGGGAGAGGGCGTCTCTGAGCTGGTGCAGCCATTGTTATAATACAGGGTTATGGGATTGTGAAGAGATGAGTGAGGAGAGGTGTGACTGCTCTGCAAGGGAGAGGGTGTCTCTGAGCTGGTGCAGCACATTGTTATAATACAGAGTTATGGGATTGTGAAGAGATGAGTGAGGAGAAGCGTGACTGCTCTGCAAGGGAGAGGGTGTCTCTGAGCTGGTGCAGCACATTGTTATAATACAGGGTTATGGGATTGTGAAGAGATGAGTGAGGAGAGGTGTGACTGCTCTGCAAGGGAGAGGGTATCTCTGAGCTGGTGCAGCACATTGTTATAATACAGGGTTATGGGATTGTGAAGAGATGAGTGAGGAGAGGTGTGACTGCTCTGCAAGGGAGAGGGTGTCTCTGAGCTGGTGCAGCACATTGTTATAATACAGGGTTATGGGATTGTGAAGAGATGAGTGAGGAGAGGTGTGGCTGCTCTGCAAGGGAGAGGGTGTCTCTGAGCTGGTGCAGCACATTGTTATAATACAGGGTTATGGGATTGTGAAGAGATGAGTGAGGAGAGGTGTGGCTGCTCTGCAAGGGAGAGGGTGTCTCTGAGCTGGTGCAGCACATTGTTATAATACAGGGTTATGGGATTGTGAAGAGATGAGTGAGGAGAAGTGTGACTGCTCTGTGTTATAAACTGTTCTAATTCACCTTTTTCCGGCACCAGCAAACTCCTCCTCAAGAGTTGCAAACACGATCACACAGCAAGCCGGAGATAGACTTTTTTCAGGCTTCTTCAATATTCACGAAGTTTATTCAGGAAACATATATACAGATATAGTTCATCATATCCTGGCAAAGCAGATTTCCATGTTGCATTACAGCTTCTTGATTAGACTTCCTGCTGAAGTCAATCAGGTACCTTCTTCCTAACTACGTTACACTAGACTACCTACAGTATGTACAGCATACATTATATCAGATTACATATAGAATGAAAATAGAGGTTCCAGTCAGCCTTCAGATCTAGTGGGAAAGTCAGAAGCAGAGTGAGCTCCCATTGCTCACTCAGGCTTTAATACCGACTAGGAAAGAGTTAAATATGACATCATCTTCGCCATCCCCTAGATCAGACTATTGGTGGACCCACTCGTGGTGTCATCATACCCACCTACTCGATTAATATTCAATGAGGCATTTGACCTACATGCAGGAATGTGGATATTTACAAAACATGGCTGATGTTTATTGTTCTAGTGGCGGTACATGCCCAGGTCAGGGAGACCTGTGGCCTTGTCCATAGAACAGCTTCCTGGTATGTTCTAGTTCTGCTGACAGAACTGCAGATTTTCTCTCTAAGAGAAAATCCCCTTAAAGGGCAGGTCTGCTCCTCAAGCCTTTTTGACTAACTCAGTCCAAATAACTGAGGCCTACTTAAATTATAACACTCTGCAAGGGAGAGGGTATCTCTGAGCTGGTGCAGCACATTGTTATAATACAGGGTTATGGGATTGTGAAGAGATGAGTGAGGAGAGGTGTGACTGCTCTGCAAGGGAGAGGGTGTCTCTGAGCTGGTGCAGCCATTGTTATAATACAGGGTTATGGGATTGTGAAGAGATGAGTGAGGAGAAGTGTGACTGCTCTGCAAGGGAGAGGGTGTCTCTGAGCTGGTGTAGCACATTGTTATAATACAGGGTTATGGGATTGTGAAGAGATGAGTGAGGAGAGGTGTGACTGCTCTGCAAGGGAGAGGGTGTCTCTGAGCTGGTGCAGCACATTGTTATAATACAGGGTTACGGGATTGTGGAGAGATGAGTGAGAAGAAGTGTGACTGCTCTGCAAGGGAGAGGGTGTCTCTGAGCTGGTGCAGCACATTGTTATAATGCTGGAAGTCTTCTGCAGTGGAGCTTTTCCCCCACCACCGCTCTACCACTATGGAACGTCTTTTCAGTTGTTTATTGGGTTCAGTCAGCCAGGGCTGTGTGTTGATGCGGCGGGGTGAATGTTGGTGAAGGGGGGGGGGGGGGGGGCCAGCAACATGTTTCGCCTAAACAGTTTGTCGGGGTGTATATAGCAGCATAATCATTCATATCCACCCACCATGGCCCCAGTACAGTAACTACATATCGATATAGAGGTTATCATATGTGTAAGTCAGAGTGTGACTATAAATACTGGTTTTGTTGCTTTTTTCTAATTGAGGCCCTCAGCAACAGTTACATACATATAATCGCTGTTTAGGGAATGAGCCCCTCAAAGACAATTAAATACATATAATGGTTGTTTAGTGAATGAGCCCCTCAGAGACAGTTACATACATATAATCGCTGTTTAGTGAATGAGGCCCTCAGTGAGTTACATACATATAATCGCTGTTTAGTGAATGGGGCCCTCAGCGACAGTTACATACATATAATCGCTGTTTAGGGAATGAGGCCCTCAGTGAGTTACATACATATAATCGCTGTTTAGTGAATGAGCCCCTCAGAGACAGTTACATACATATAATCGCTGTTTAGTGAATGAGGCCCTCAGTGAGTTACATACATATAATCGCTGTTTAGTGAATGAGCCCCTCAGAGACAGTTACATACATATAATCGCTGTTTAGTGAATGAGGCCCTCAGTGAGTTACATACATATCGCTGTTTAGTGAATGGGGCCCTCAGTGACAGTTACATACATATAATCGCTGTTTAGGGAATGAGGCCCTCAGTGAGTTACATACATATAATCGCTGTTTAGTGAATGAGGCCCTCAGTGAGTTACATACATATAATCGCTGTTTAGTGAATGAGGCCCTCAAAGACAATTAAATACATATAATGGCTGTTTAGTGAATGGGGCCCTCAGAGACAGTTACATACATATAATCGCTGTTTAGGGAATGAGGCCCTCAGTGAGTTACATACATATAATCACTGTTTAGTGAATGAGGCCCTCAGCGAGTTACATACATATAATCGCTGTTTAGTGAATGAGGCCCTCAGCAACAGTTACATACACATAATCGCTGTTTAGGGAATGAGGCCCTCAGAGACAGTTACATACATATAATCGCTGTTTAGGGAATGAGGCCCTCAGAGACAGTTACATACATATAATCGCTGTTTAGTGAATGAGCCCCTCAGAGACAGTTACATACATATAATCGCTGTTTAGTGAATGAGGCCCTCAGAAACAGTTACATACATATAATCGCTGTTTAGGGAATGAGGCCCTCAGAGACAGTTACATACATATAATCGCTGTTTAGTGAATGAGGCCCTCAGAGACAGTTACATACATATAATCGCTGTTTAGGGAATGAGGCCCTCAGTGAGTTACATACATATAATCGCTGTTTAGGGAATGAGGCCCTCAGTGAGTTACATACATATAATCGCTGTTTAGGGAATGAGGCCCTCAGAGACAGTTACATACATATAATCGCTGTTTAGGGAATGAGGCCCTCAGAGACAGTTACATACATATAATCGCTGTTTAGTGAATGGGGCCCTCAGAGAGAGTTACAAACATAATCACTGTTTAGGGAATGAGGCCCTCAGTGAGTTACATACATATAATCGCTGTTTAGTGAATGAGGCCCTCAGAGACAGTTACACACATATAATCGCTGTTTAGTGAATGAGGCCCTCAGTGAGTTACACACATATAATCGCTGTTTAGTGAATGAGGCCCTCAGAGACAGTTACACACATATAATCGCTGTTTAGTGAATGAGGCCCTCAGTGAGTTACATACAACATACATATAATCGCTGTTTAGTGAATGAGGCCCTCAGCGACAGTTACATACATATAATCGCTGTTTAGTGAATGAGGCCCTCAGCGACAGTTACATACATATAATCGCTGTTTAGTGAATGAGGCCCTCAGAGACAGTTACATACATATAATCGCTGTTTAGTGAATGAGCCCCTCAGAGACAGTTACATACATATAATCGCTGTTTAGTGAATGAGCCCCTCAGAGACAGTTACACATATAATCACTGTTTAGTGAATGAGGCCCTCAGTGAGTTACATACATATAATCGCTGTTTAGGGAATGAGGCCCTCAGAGACAGTTACATACATATAATCACTGTTTAGTGAATGAGGCCCTCAGTGAGTTACATACAACATACATATACTCGCTGTTTAGTGAATGAGCCTCTCAGAGACAGTTACATACATATAATATATTAACATATAATCGCTGTTTAGTGAATGAGCCCCTCAGAGACAGTTACATACATATAATCGCTGTTTAGTGAATGAGGCCCTCAGAGACAGTTACACACATACAGAAGGTGGGCGTGGTAAATGGCGGAGTACCTTATCCAGCCGCAGACAGCAGAACGCCGCTTTGGATGGCAGTAGGTGACAGAGCGTTGGTGAGCTCCCGATATACGGGGAATTTGGAGGATAACCCTTCACGTACCTGCGGGGGAAGAAGAGAGGAGTGAACAGTGGAGAACAGAAAGGCTCAAAAATCCGCCTGTAACCAGCATTGTTGTATAGCTTGGACTCTGGCCGTGAGGTCTCTGTGTGCCAAAGTTCCCAGTTCTGCCCACCCACAGCACCTATTACCAGAGGCTCCTCCCCCTAAATTCCTCTACTTCTCATGGAGTCTGATGGGGAGATCTCTGCTCTCCTTAGTGCCCAGCTCTGCCCACCCACAGCACCTATAACCAGAGGCTCCTCCCCCTAAATTCCTCTACTTCTCATGGAGTCTGATGGGGAGATCTCTGCTCTCCTTAGTGCCCAGCTCTGCCCACCCACAGCACCTATAACCAGAGGCTCCTCCCCCTAAATTCCTCTACTTCTCATGGAGTCTGATGGGGAGATCTCTGCTCTCCTGAGTGCCCAGCTCTGCCCACCCACAGCACCTATTACCAGAGGCTCCTCCCCCTAAATTCCTCTACTTCTCATGGAGTCTGATGGGGAGATCTCTGCTCTCCTGAGTGCCCAGCTCTGCCCACCCACAGCACCTATAACCAGAGGCTCCTCCCCTAAATTCCTCTACTCCTTATGGAATCTGATGGTGAGATCTCTGCTCTCCTTAGTGCCCAGCTCTGCCCACCCACAGCACCTATTACCAGAGGCTCCTCCCCCTAAATTCCTCTACTTCTCATGGAGTCTGATGGGGAGATCTCTGCTCTCCTGAGTGCCCAGCTCTGCCCACCCACAGCACCTATTACCAGAGGCTCCTCCCCCTAAATTCCTCTACTTCTCATGGAGTCTGATGGGGAGATCTCTGCTCTCCTGAGTGCCCAGCTCTGCCCACCCACAGCACCTGTTACCAGAGGCTCCTCCCCCTAAATTCCTCTACTTCTCATGGAGTCTGATGGCGAGATCTCTGCTCTCCTGAGTGCCCAGCTCTGCCCACCCACAGCACCTATAACCAGAGGCTCCTCCCCTAAATTCCTCTACTCCTTATGGAATCTGATGGTGAGATCTCTGCTCTCCTTAGTGCCCAGCTCTGCACACCCACAGCACCCATTCCTAGGGGGTCTCTGCTCAGGAAATAGGTGGTGAACAATGGTAAATCCTCATTCTACAGGAGGAAAGCAGGGCCCTTTTCCACTAGCAATCGCAATCACTAAGGCCAGCGATTCTGTTTTTTTATTATTTTGTTATGCAATTGCGATTTTTTAATCACTCTTAAAATCGCTCCAGAAAGCAATTGCAATTTGCAAATCGAATGACTATAGTAGAAAACACTTTTCAAGATCTCTATGATAAAGTAGCAACCCTAGAGATTTAAAAATCGCTATTGATAAGCGATTGCGATTTGCAAATCGCTCTCAGTGGAAAATGGTCCTTAACCACCTTGGCGTTCTATTAAGATGGCTGAAAGTTGGCTGCATGAAAGCCCACTAGAGGGCGCTCCGGAGGCGTTCTTCTGATCGCCTCCGGCGGCCAAAAGTGACACGGAAGGCCGCAATGAGCGGCCTTCCGTGTTTTGTTTACTTCGTCGCCATGGCGACGAGCGGAGTGACGTCATGGACGTCAGCCGACGTCCTGACGTCAGCCGCCTCCGATCCAGCCCTTAGCGCTGGCCGGAACTATTTGTTCCGGCTGCGCAGGGCTCAGGTGGCTGGGGGGACCCTCTTTCGCTGCTGCTCGCGGCGGATCGCCGCAGAGCGGCGGCGATCAGGCAGCACACGCGGCTGGCAAAGTGCCGGCTGCGTGTGCTGCTTTTTATTTGATGAAAATCGGCCCAGCAGGGCCTGAGCGGCAGCCTCCGGCGGTGATGGACGAGGCTGGTTAATGTGACCCTCTAGTGAGGGACGAGGCGGCTGCCATTTTCCTTATAAACTATGCCAGTTTCCTGACTGTCCTGCTGATGTGTCTCTAATACTGTCAACCCCAGAACAAGCATGAACATCAGTGGCTATGATTATAGTCTGGCTGGATTAGCTGTGTGCTATTGATGGTTTAAAGGACAACTGTAGTGAGAGGTATATGGTGGCTGCCATATTTAATTCCTTTTAAGCAATACCAGTTGCCTGGATGTCCTGCTGAACTATACTTATACTCTGCCTCTATTACTTTCAGCCATAGCCCCTGAACAAGCATGCAGCAGATCAGGTTTTTCTGACATTGCCAGATCTGACAAGATTAGCTGCATGCTTGTTTCTGGTGTGATTCAGACACTACTGCAGCAAAAGAGATCAGCAGGGCTGCCAGGCAACTGGCATTGCTTAAAAGGAAATAAATATGGCAGCCTCCATATCCCTCTCACTTCAGTTGTCCTTTAACCAGTGTGCCAGCCTTTTGGACTGAGGTAATCTACTAAACGGCCACACGAGGGCAGTGTAGCTCCATGATCAGCTCAGCCATCAAATTCAGCTTGTAAATCTGAGCATTCGCGTGAATTCAGGTTTCCTGGAAAATAAAGATTATTGCTGAATCACAGTTCATGAAGTATCCATGTGAGGGGAACGTTGCGGACTTAACAAGCTCAGCTGTGGCTTTAACACAATGTAAAAAACCCAAAACGCAAAAAAAAACAACCAACCAATGTCTGTCTGACGTGTGTGAGAAAGTCTGATCGATTCTCTGATGGCGGAATATTAATGCAGAGAGACATTTCCGGAAGACCGGAGGCCGGCCGTACATCAGAACACTTTAAAGTTTAATCCAGATATTCCGCTTAATGTACTTTCCATGTTCTAAAATAGCCAGCAAACGTCGCGCCCCCCCCCCCCCCCCCCCCCCATCCTGTGGGCAGAACCGCCACAATGTGATACATGTACAATGTATATCTGCCCTGACAAAGAATCCTGCGCTATATAAATCCTACATAATCATCATCTGCTAACACCAGAGCAAAGTGCAGACCGTCCTCCGCTCTCCCTGTAGTCAAACATCCCTCTCTGCATGCAAACACCATGCAAATTGTATGCAGACTGAAATTGGGACAATCCAAAACAACAGAAAGTACACTAGATTTTGGCCCAATTTCAAACAAGCAGCTTGCATCAAATTTGCATGCCAGCAAAGAGATTTTAAAGGGAACCAGAGCTGAAGCACCCTCTTGTATTTTACCTTATAAATCAGTGGGAACATGACAGTAAACACCTAATCTGCTCTTTGTTTCATTGTTCTCTGTTTAATCTGACTGTTATCACCTCTGATAAGAATCCCCGACTGAGCACTCAGTCTAGCTTTGCTACGGAATGATTATAGCTGAGTCTGTCTTCTCTGGTGTCTTTTCAAGCCCAAGCCTGCCCCCTTGTGGCTCTGCTATAATGACTCAGCTATAATCATTCCCTGCAAAGCCAGACTGAATGCTCAGTCCGGGATTCTTATCACAGCTGATAACAGACACTTTTAGCAGTGAGGATGAAACAGAGAGCATGGTAAGTGTTTTCTCTAATATTCTTACTGATATATATGGTAAAATACATAAGGGTGCTTCCTCTCTGGTTCCCTTTAAGCACGTGTAGGCTTCAATTCACTGAGACACGCCCGGTAATAAATAAAGGGTCTGTAAATACTTCATTTGTGTTTTAGATTTTTTTTTTCACAAATTCACATCTGTGGTAATAGTTTCAGTAATTTATGGAAAAACTGCATGACAATTCATTAAGGTTTTTCTCTCCTGCGGTAATTCATGCTGGATGATTGCAGTGCAGGGAGATGGAGGAAAGATGTGATACAGGCAGCACTATTTATCATACTGTCATGTAAAGAGCAAGTCCAGGCTGCACAAAATTACCATAAACTTTGTATCAACCCAAAACTATTCTTTTAAATATAATATTGTGAAATTAGGGAAATACGGTTTTATTAGTAACTTTATTTTCCTAAATAGTGTAATCAGTTTACCCCTTTTCTCTGCAGTTTCCTCCCTTATATCTCCTTCAGAATGGCTGATTGATATGGACAGCTCCAGGCTGGAGACACTGAACGTCTCACTTGTGTTACCGCATGTAATATCCTTGTGAAATGACATGTACTTTACCGCACAAGTCGGTCATTTACCTCACTAGTCTGTAGTTTCAGTTTTCCATTAGATAACAGGGCAGGTTTAGTGTTTTGACATTTCATAAAATGTTCCGTAATATCAGCTGTTTTCTGCTAGACCGAATGTGCTGATGCTTAGTGAAGTGAAGCCTAAGTAGACGTTATCAGTGGTCAGAGCAGAAGATCTGCGCCCAGTGACCGCCACATCCACACACCCGACTTACTCCTGAACCGGGAGACTCTCGTCATCAGACTGCGTCATCTCATCCTCTGATTGGTCGCTCAGCAGGTCACATGGTAACACAGTGGAGCTGTCTGCAATCTCCAGGACTGGGGCGATGCTGGGCCTTCTGGTGCTGGAACCATTCTCAGCGGGAAGCGTCAGCTTGCTGCTGTTCATCGGGCGGCAGTCGGTGTTCTGAAGGTCCATCGCCACCGTCCCTTTAAAAGAGAAGCCATAGAGGTTTATATAAATCCATATAGGTTTATATACACACAGGTGAGACATCACAACTCAGGAACTTTACAGAAAATGTTTTCACAAGTTTTTTTTACCTTTCTATGGAACTCGGTCCCACAACCTGGACACCAAGCGGCTGACCCCCGAAATCGCCAAACACCAAGCCAATAATCTGATCTGTGATAGGTCAGCCTGTTCTGGACCCGCCATTAACTGACCATAATCACCAAAAATTGTAAAATATAAAATACATGTGTACACATACACAGAAGAGGTGCGTTTGATGCACTTCCTCCCTATATGGCTATTACTTACAGTAGGTAGAAAAAAAGCTGACAGATTTGGGACTAGTCCATTTCCTTATGAGGGATTCTCAATATTCCCCATGTACTTTATAAAAACACTCCCTTGGAAAACATCTATACAAAGTTTCCAGCAGTTGGACTAAGCAACTGCTGTTGCTTTTAAATAGGAACTCCGGTGAAAATAATGTAATAAAAATAGTGCTTCATTTTTACAATAATTAGGTATAAATGATTTAGTCAGTGTTTGCCCATTGTAAAATCTTCCCTCTCCCTGATTTACATTCTGACATTTATCACATGGTGACATTTTTACTGCTGGCAGGTGATGTCTGTAGAAAGAGATACACAGCTGTTATTTCCCACAATGCAAAAAGGCTCCCACAGTGTGATGTCAGAACCATGGTCCTGACATCACACTGTGGGAGGGGTTTCGCCACAATATCAGCCATACAGATGATCCGTTTGAGAAAAGGAATAGATTTCTCATGGGAAAGGGGGGGGGGGGGCGGTGTATCAGCTACTGATTGGGAAGAAGTTCAATTCTTGGTCACAGCTTCTCTTTAAAAATAAAGACAGGCCGCTGGGACAACTTGAAAGCCACTACAGATGAATGGAGGCCAGCCCTTTCTAAGATAGAACGGCCTGAATTCCTATCTCTCCTGCTGCTCCTCTGCCTCGGCTCTTATACTTTTAGCCATAGGCCCTGAACAAGTATGCAGCATATCAGGGGTTTGTTCAATTACTGTCAGATCTGACAAGATTAGCTGCATGCTTGTTTCTGGTGTGTGATTCAGACACTACTGCAGCCAGAGAGATCAGCAGGGCTGCCAGGCAACTGGTATCATTTAACAGGAAATACATATGGCAGCCTCCATACACCTCTTACTTCAGGTGCGCTCTAATCTACTCCCTTCCCCCTGCCTGACTCCTGCATCCACAACGGCTACATTTCTCTGCACCTCATCCCCTGGGATTTAGATAGATCCTCAGAATGATTATATGGGTCATCTGTGAGGAGAGCTTTGTAAACAGGCAAACTGTCAACTAAGGGTTGGAGGAGGGGATGGTGGAGACCTGCAGAGGACTCTGGACACTCCCAGTATAAAGGTGGCCATACATCTAGTGATGGAGATCGAGTAAGAGACAGATCTCTCTCTGACTGGGAAGAGATCTGTCGGCCGAACACGCGGATTCCAGTGCTGGAGATTTCGGCGCAGCCGGCGCCACCATAGGCAGTAATAGGAATTACAGCTATAGCAGGCACAGTGAGTAACAATGGCGCCGTCACAAGACGGAGCTGAAGTTACAATTAAAACACAATAATTTGGCTTCCAGCAATAGCACCGAGGACCACTACATGGTGGGTGGCACATATACCACGTGGTGCATGTGTGACGTCACACGTGTCTGGTGCCACATGGGGGAGACAGCGGAGGAAACGGGGTGACAGTGCAGCTGAAGCAGGTGAGATTATAAGGCACGGGCACTGGGGAGGGGGGAATTTTACATTGGGGGGGGGGGGCAGCCGAGGGTGCGTCATGTCGAGCGGTACGATATCACGAAGCACTATCGCTGCGCACCCAATCCACATCGTTGCACGATTTTCCAGCTTGATCGGTGCATTTGACCAATTTCAGCCAATCATCGATCAGGCATGCTTGTTGCTGCACCGTTGCGGTCGAATCGGATGCTCGATAGGGCTGCACAACCACCAGTTTAGCTGAGATTTGCTGGGCAGTTGTAAATGGCAGAGAAGAAGATCATCAGATGTGCGTTTTATCTCAAGTTCAGGATGGGGGGGGGGGGGGATATAAAGCTGGACTGGCGGTCTGTCCATTCACTATAGCACTGCAGAAGGGAGGTACAGTGGGTTGCAAAAGTATTCGGCCCCCTTGAAGTTTTCCACATTTTGTCACATTACTGCCATAAACATGAATCAATCTTATTGGAATTCCACGTGAAAGACCAATACAAAGTGGTGTACACGTGAGAAGTGGAACGAAAATCATACATGATTCCAAAACATTTTTTACAAATCAATAACTGCAAAGTGGGGTGGGGTGTGCGTAATTATCCAGCCCCCCGAGTCAATACTTTGTAGAACCACCTTTTGCTGCAATTACAGCTGCCAGTCTTTTAGGGTATGTCTCTACCAGCTTTGCACATCTAGACTGAAATCCTTGCCCATTCTTCTTTGCAAAACAGCTCCAGCTCAGTCAGATTAGATGGACAGCGTTTGTGAACAGCAGTTTTCAGATCTTGCCACAGATTCGCGATTGGATTTAGATCTGGACTTTGACTGGGCCATTCTAACACATAGATATGTTTTGTTTTAAACCATTCCATTGTTGCCCTGGCTTTATGTTTAGGGTCATTGTCCTGCTGGAAGGTGAACCTCCGCCCCAGTCTCAAGTCTTTTTCAGACTCCAAGAGGTTTTCTTTCTAGTTTGCCCTGTATTTGGCTCCATCCATCTTCCCATCAACTCTGACCAGCTTCCCTGTCCCTGCTGAAGAGATGCACCCCCCGAGCATGATGCTGCCACCACCATATTGGACATTGGGGATGGTGTGTTCAGAGTGATGTGCAGTGTTAGTTTTCCGCCACACATAGCGTTTTGCATTTTGGCGAAAAAGTTCCATTTTGGTCTCATCTGACCAGAGCACCTTCTTCCACAGGTTTGCTGTGTCCCCCACATGGCTTGTGGCAAACTGCAAACGGGACTTCTTATGCTTTTCTGTTAACAATGCCTTTCTTCTTGCCACTCTTTCATAAAGGCCAACTTTGTACAGTGCACAACTAATAGTTGTCCTATGGACAGAGTCTCCCACCTGAGCTGTAGATCTCTGCAAATATGTAAAAAAGGGGGAGAATCGAGAGCCCAATATGGTGTAGTAAGTTAAGACAATTGGTATAATGAGAAGGAGTAAGTTATATACTCACAAACCAGGGTTACCTCCAGGTAACCACTGTATAGGCAGGTGAGGAGATTGACCTGTCCCCACTCAGGATTAAGAAGTCGCTCTCTGTAGGCGTGAAGAAAGAAAGGGGTATCCCCCTCCACCAAGGGTGGATATGTACTCTATTATAAAGTGAACAGAGGCGCCAAAAGGATAAAAACAAAATTTAAAACTTTTAAAATCGCTTAGGAGGCAGTGGTGGACTTACCTCCCTCAAGCAGACACACTAACTGTGTAGTTTGACAACAATAAATGTATTAGTACACTCCAGAGTTTTGCAACGCGTTTCGCAGGTCTATACCCGCTTCATCAGGCAGTGGAGATAGGAGTACACAGTCTAATGTCAGAGTCACACCTGGCGCCTTTAATGTAGACCTCTGCAGTTTGTCCAGAGTCACCATGGGCCTCTTGACTGCATTTCTGATCAGCGCTCTCCTTGTTCGGCCTGTGAGTTTAGATGGATGGCCTTGTCTTGGTAGGTTTACAGTTGTGCCACACTCCTTCCATTTCTGAATGATCGCTTGAACAGTGCTCCGTGGGATGTTCAAGGCTTTGGAAATCTTTTTGTAGCCTACACCTGCTGTAAATTTCTCAATGACTTTATCCCTGACCTGCCTGGTGTGTTCTTTGGACTTCATGGTGTTGTTGCTCCCAATATTCTCTTAGACAACCTCTGAGGCCGTCACAGAGCAGCTGTATTTGTACTGACATTAGATTACACACAGGTGCACTCTATTTAGTCATTAGCACTCATCGGGCAATGTCTATGGGCAACTGACTGCACTCAGACCAAAGAGGGATGAATAATTATGCACACACCACTTTGCAGTTATTTATTTGTAAAAAATATTTGGAATCATGTATGATTTTTGTTCCACTTCTCACGTGTACAGCACTTTATATTGGTCTTTCATGTGGAATTCCAATAACATTAATTCATGTTTGTGGCAGTAATGTGACAATATGTGGAAAACTTCAAAGGGGCCGAATACTTTTGCAAGCCACTGTATGACACATCCTGTCACCAGTCCTGTCTCCAGACCCCCAGGGGTCTCCGCAGACGTCCTCAGGGGATGCGCTGCTCATCCTGCTGACACAGCCCGGTGTGTGGGGGCGACCAGGCAGGCACGAGGGACATTGTGAATGTCAGCAAGATGCTGGGATGTCACCTGTCAGCCGATTCCTCCCAGAGGGACCTCATCAGCTCCACCTCACAGAGAGAGAGGAGAGTCAGCACTAAACCGACAGATCAGCACATAACAAGCAACTGCTACAGAACGAAAGAAGGCCTCAACTACATTCAGTGAGATCACTGTCCCCTTCCCTCCTCCGGTATCCTGTGTCCCCTCACCTTAGATTGTAAGCCTGATGGGACAGGTCCTCTTCCCTCCTATTGTATCCTGTGTCCCCTCACCTCTTAGATTGTAAGCCTGATGGGACAGGTCCTCTTCCCTCCTACTGTATCCTGTGTCCCCTCACCTATTAGATTGTAAGCCTGATGGGACAGGTCCTCTTCCCTCCTACTGTATCCTGTGTTACCCCATCTCTTCGATTGTAAGCCTGATGGGACAGGTCCTCTTCCCTCACAAAGTATCCTGTGTCCCCTCCCCTCTTAGATTGTAAGCCTGATGGGACAGGTCCTCTTCCCTCCTCCTGTATCCTGTGTTCCCTCACCTCTTATATCGTTAGCCTGATGGGACAGGTCCTCTTCCCTCCTCCTGTATCCTGTGTTCCCCTCACCTCTTAGATTGTAAGCCTGATGGGACAGGTCCTCTTCCCTCCCCCTGAATCCTGTGTCCCCTCACCTCTTAGATTGTAAGCCTGATGGGACAGGTCCTCTTCCCTCCTCCTGTATCCTGTGTTACCCCATCTCTTCGATTGTAAGCCTGATGGGACAGGTCCTCTTCCCTCACAAAGTATCCTGTGTCCCCTCCCCTCTTAGATTGTAAGCCTGATGGGACAGGTCCTCTTCCCTCCTCCTGTATCCTGTGTTCCCTCACCTCTTATATCGTTAGCCTGATGGGACAGGTCCTCTTCCCTCCTCCTGTATCCTGTGTTCCCCTCACCTCTTAGATTGTAAGCCTGATGGGACAGGTCCTCTTCCCTCCCCCTGAATCCTGTGTCCCCTCACCTCTTAGATTGTAAGCTTGATGAGACAGGTCCAGGGCCGGCCCTAGACTTTTCGCCGCCTGAGGCAAATTTTTTAAAAATTGCCACCACCAGGGCCCCCCCCCCCCCCCCGCCGAGCTGGAGGGGTAGCTGGCAGGACGGGGGTATTGGGCCAGCGGCGGGGTCCCCTGTCCTCCGCTCCCCTCCAGCCTTAAATAGAAGCAGCCGCTATGTGTTAGAGGAACGGGCGGGGAGGACAATCACCTCTTCCCAGCGTGCGCTCCACTGACGTCACTTCCTGCAGCGTTGCAGGAAGTGACGTCAGTGGAGCGCACGCTGGAACGAGGAAGAGGTGAGTCCTCCCCGCCCGTTCCTCTAACACATAGCGGCTGCTTCTATTTAAGGCTGGAGGGGAGCGGAGGACGGGGGACCCAGGCGAGGGAGGGGGGGGTCCGACCCCCCTCCCCGCCGCTGGCCCAATACCCCCGTCCTGCCAGCTACCCCTCCAGCTCGGCGGCCGGCTCCCCGCACCCACGGACGGGCGGGTGCCGCCCCTGGAAATTTGCCGCCTGAGGCAAAAGTTTCACCCCGCCTCATGAGCGGGCCGGCCCTGGACAGGTCCTTTTCCCTCCTCCTGTATCCTGTGTTCCCCTCACCTCTTAGATTGTAAGCCTGATGGGACAGGTCCTCTTCCCTCCTCCAGTATCCTGTGTTCCCTTGTAATGTCTGATTGCGCTGCCCGGAAGCTCCCCCACATTGAGTAGCACGCATGCTCAGTGTGAAGTTAATGATGCTGCTGGAGATAAAATACGAAATATCTCTGCTCCCACACCTCTTACACTCCCCAAATTTTCAGAGTAGGGAGGAGACCCCCCGAACGCCCCCGAGACCCGCTGGTTCAGGAGATAGATTAGAGAAATCTATCTTGGGAACCGGCGGGTCTCGGGGGCTGCAATTTGGTTAAGAGGTAGTTCGGGGGTCCCCTCTCTACCCTGAAAATTTGGGGAGTGTAAGAAGTGTGGGAGCGGAGATATTTAGTATTTTACCTCCAGCAGCATCATTCTATAGAAATTGTGGCCGCACAGTCTCCTACTGCGCATGCGGGGCAGCGCAAATCCACAGGCAGTGTAATCAGACACAACACCCTCACCTCTTAGATTGTAAGCTTGATGAGACAGGTCCTCTTCCCTCCTACTGTATCCTGTGTTCCCTCACCTCTTAGATTGTAAGCCTGATGGGACCGGTCCTCTTCCCTCCTACTGTAGCCTGTGTTCCCTCACCTCTTAGATTGTAAGCCTGATGGGACAGGTCCTCTTCCCTCCTACTGTATCCTGTGTTCCCTCACCTCTTAGATTGTAAGCCTGATGGGACAGGTCCTCTTCCCTCCTACTGTAGCCTGTGTTCCCTCACCTCTTAGATTGTAAGCCTGATGGGACAGGTCCTCTTCCCTCCTCCTGTATCCTGTGTTCCCTCACCTCTTAGATTGTAAGCCTGATGGGACAGGTCCTCTTCCCTCCTACTGTATCCTGTGTTCCCTCACCTCTTAGATTGTAAGCCTGATGGGACAGGTCCTCTTCCCTCCTACTGTATCCTGTGTTCCCTCACCTCTTAGATTGTAAGCCTGATGGGACAGGTCCTCTTCCCTCCTCCTGTATCTTGCGTCCCCTCACCTCTTAGATTGTAAGCCTGATGGGACAGGTACTCTTCCTCTTCCAAAGTATTTACAGGCAAGATGGAGGCAAACTTCAGAATTCTGGGAAAATAGACCTGCCTGGACAAATTGTGATGATCCTTCTCTGCATTGACATATTCTATTTGTCTGGTCCCCCTCTCTATGCCTCTGTGTGTGTTATTTATAATTCATAACTGGCATCAATATTTCATCAAATAAGAGCGTTTCCCGACCCAACACAATTAATTTCCTTCACTGTCTGCACAGAATCTGCTCTTATTTTCAGGACCAGAAGTATGTCAGAGGTGCAGAGAAACCAAACTCTCCTAGTTATAAGTCTGATCCACCAAAGTCACAGTCTAATGTCCCCACCATAGTCACAGTCTAATGTCCCCACCATAGTCACAGTCTAATGTCCCCCACCATAGTCACAGTCTAATGTCCCCACCATAGTCACAGTCTAATGTCCCCAACATAGTCATAGTCTAATGTCCCCACCAAAGTCACAGTCTAATGTCCCCACCACAGCCATAGTCTAATGTCCCCACCATAGTCATAGTCTAATGTCCCCACCATAGTCATAGTCTAATGTCCCCACCATAGTCATAGTCTAATGTCCCCACCATAGTCACAGTCTAATGTCCCCACCACAGCCATAGTCTAATGTCCCCACCACAGCCATAGTCTAATGTCCCCACCACAGCCATAGTCTAATGTCCCCACCACAGTCATAGTCTAATGTCCCCACCATAGTCATAGTCTAATGTCCCCACCATAGTCAGTCTAATGTCCCCACCATAGTCATAGTCTAATGTCCCCACCATAGTCATAGTCTAATGTCCCCACCACAGCCATAGTCTAATGTCCCCACCACAGTCATAGTCTAATGTCCCCACCATAGTCACAGTCTAATGTCCCCAACATAGTCATAGTGTAAAGTCCCCACCATAGTCAGTCTAATGTCCCCATCCTAGTCACAGTCTAATGTCTCCACCATAGTCATAGTCTAATGTGCCCACCATAGTCACAGTCCAAGGTCCCCACCATAGTCACAATCTAATGTCCCCAACATAGTCACAGCCTAAAGGCCCCACCATAGCCATAGTCCAAGGTCCCCACCATAGCCATAGTCCAAGGTCCCCACCATAGTCATAGTCTAATGTCCCCAACATAGTCATAGTGTAAAGTCCCCACCATAGTCAGTCTAATGTCCCCATCCTAGTCATAGTCTAATGTCTCCACCATAGTCATAGTCTAATGTGCCCACCATAGTCATAGTCTAATGTCCCCATCATAGTCACAGTCTAATGTCCCCACCATAGTCATAGTCTAATGTCCCCACCATAGTCACAGTCTAATGTCCCCACCATAGTCACAGTCTAATGTCCCCACCATAGTCATAGTCTAATGTCCCCACCATAGTCACAGTCGAATGTCCCCACCATAGTCATAGTCTAATGTCCCCACCATAGTCACAGTCTAATGTCCCCACCATAGTCATAGTCTAATGTCCCCACCATAGTCACAGTCGAATGTCCCCACCATAGTCATAGTCTAATGTGCCCACCATAGTCATAGTCTAATGTCCCTATCATAGACACAGTCTAATGTCCCCACCATAGTCATAGTCTAATGTCCCCATCATAGTCACAGTCTAATGTCCCTGACGTAGTAACAGTCAGATGTCCCCATCACACTCCTAGTCTAATGTCACCACAGCAGATGTCCCAACCACAATCCTAGTCGGGTGTCCCAACCACTTTCACAATTTGCCTATTAACGGTACATTTTTTCATTCAGATTCAATCTTTTGGCACGATTTGAATGATTGAAACCAATCAGAAGGCAATTATTGATTGCCATTAATGGCAATTTAAGAAGGTTGTACATTTCAATTCGATCATAAAATCAAACTTTCTGATTGATATTTTTTTCCATTTCCAATCAACCAAAACATCATTTGACATAGATTTGCACCATACTCTGCTCAGTTTTCTATACAATTAGATTATAAAAAATGCACCAAAAGATCGAATCTGAAGGAAAAATTGTACAGTTAATGGGCACCTATAGTCACTGCAGTCTAAAAGTGGTCACACACACCATACAATTTTTTAAATATCTGTTCAATTCAAAAATAGCAATCAATTCTTCTGACTGATTGTAACAATTCAAAATTCTGACCAATGTACCACACACCTGTGTTCAATTTTTCCCCAAGCATGTATAAAATAATTGAAAGCTATAAAAAAAATAATTGATTGGAACTGTACATCAAGTACCGTAATTGACAAGCCATCACACACCATACAATTCTTGATAAAGTTGGTCTAAAATTTCCAACATGCCCAACCTCCAAAAATAAAAAAAATAAAAAAATATGTGAAATCGGATCGGATTTATCGATCGAACACAAAGAAATGCTCTCGATTTTTCTGGTCAACCGATCGTAATTATCGAATTGGCGGAAAATTGGATCTTTTAATTGTATGGTGTGTGGCCACCTTTAGTCTAATGTCCCCAACACAGTCCTAGTCCAATGTCCCACCAGTTATGGTCAGATGTCCCCACCGCACTCCTAGTCTAATGTCCCCATCATAGTAGTCTGTTGTCTTCAGAGTCCGGGACAATTTGGGGAAGTTATTTGATCTAGCAGTATGTTTTTGGGGTGTGAGGAGAAACTGGAGGCTCAGGCAGAATTCATGCAAAACATACAATCTCCATGCAGATCGTCTCCAAGATGTTATTGAAACCTGCGGCCCCTGCGCTGCAAGCTGACCAATCAGTCGCTGTCCTGCAGAGGAAGGTACAGCAGCTGTGTACACAGACTTCCCACAGGCAGAGCAGACCTCTGCATCTTGAGGACCCGGGAAATGTTGGCCAAGTAGAGTTTTGCTTTAATTCCATGACATTATCTTTGCCCCAGTTCCAGGAATTTGGCTTCCTGACATTAATTATGGAAGTAATAGAATTCCAAGATGTCACTCCGTCATCTGAATCTGCGGTAAACGCGTTCTATAACTAGAGCAGGGTTATTGCGTAGCCGGCAGGCCATCAGAGAATATATAATTAAATGCTGCTCATCGCCAAGGGAGTCTCTCGATGTATAAAACTGCCGTCGGCTACAACCGATTCATTACAATTTACATGACTTTAAAGAGATCAGAAGATCCTCTCCGTATTCGGGACTGACAAGGACGAGAGGGATCCCGACTTTAAAGACTGCGTATGTAAATGTATGGGCTGCGCGCACGTTTCAGGCCGGCGGCGGTTATTTTCTATAGCATAAATATTCATCTCCACATCTGATATGATTACTATTCTTCCTGTTACATTTCAACGTAGCATAAAATCAGTACCGTGTCGCGTTCCAAGGCAGAATTATGTAGAAACGGTTGGGAAGATAATTTCAGCCAATAGACACCATTGTCGACAGACGCGAGTCGAGGTTTTGCTGGGAGGAAATGTATAGCGTAGCCTGGGATCAAAACGTCTCCCAGATGACCCGGAAGTCCTTCAATGTTAACTTAAAGTGGAGTGAAACCCAGCATTTGTTCTTCTTTGCTCTAATAGATTATTTACAGCATATAATATACTAACACAATTTTTTTTGTAAAACAGCAATCAAAGGGTTAAATCACAGGACTGACTTTTTCTCCTGCAGGGGCAGCCGCATCTAAACTGGTGATAACCTTATCTTGTGTTTACATTCTTCAACTGGTACAATTAAGTAAACATTCTCTGACTGTGCAGAAACGTCTGCTAATGAGTCCTGAACTTAAACACTGCTCAGAAATCATTACTGCGTGCATTTACTATTGAAGGACAACAACCGTAATGAATAAAATGCACCAGCAGCTTTCAAAGTAAATAAACTGAACTTTGGTAACTTATAATTTCTAAATGAATAATAATACTTGTGCACAAAAGCAAATATGATCATTGTATGGGTTATAAAAAGTAGAAAAACACATTTTTATTGAATATTTTGCCAGAGTTTAAAACCGCTTTAAATGTATTCATTCGAATATTATTCCAAAAGAAATCTGCATAAAAAAGTTTTGCAAGAAAAAAAAGTTTAGGGGTTAAAAGTGCCCATTTAGGATACAACCTTGATTGCTCGATCTTACCACTTTTATGAAATATAAGGGACTACCCAAAGTACCTGGCATGCTCGGACTGTGAGAATCGCGATCACAATTGAGATTGTACACTGATTGTCGCTACAATCCAATTTAAAGGATACCCAAACTGAAATGTGACATAATGAGATAGTTATTTGAGTGCTAGGCACTGTACATACACATGTCTATGCTGTGCTCCTTTTTTTCTTTCTCTATCTGTAAGAGTTAAATATCAGGTATGTAATTGGCTGACTCAGCCCTGACTCAGACAGGAAGTGACTACAGTGTGGCCCTCACTGATAAGAAATTCCTCTTTTTATCTCTTTCTTGCTCTCAGAAGACATTTTCTGCTAGGAAAGTGTTTTATAGTTGGAATTTCTTATCAGGGAGGGTCACACTGCAGTCACTTCCTGTCAGGACTGAGTCAGTCACTTACATACCTGATGTTTAACTCTTTCAGGCAGAGAAAGAGAAAAAGGAACACAGCATAGTTGTGTGCTAGGCACTGTACATACACATGTCTATCTCATCATGTCACATGTCACCTCGGGTATCCTTTAAGATTGCATTGTGCAGGTACAGGGCACTTGGTTTTCCTTCTGGCATGAAAAGGTAAAGACCTTGTTCTAAAATGATAGTGTGGTTCCCATTGTCTTGAAGAAAGCATCCCGGCCCCAGCTTACAACTAGGAAGACCATTAGGTGGAGCTGCTGTTAGGGCAAAGACTAAATCACAGCAGAGGGGCAGATCTCTGTCCCAATAAATAAGGGAGAGCACACAACAGGCTTTTCAACTTGCGTTTATCTAAACTTTAGCAAATACACAACATGTTTCGGGGGTAACCCCCTAAAGCATGGGATTCAACTAACTGTTCATAGAATATAATATAATAGAATATAATAGTTCATATTTTCTCTTATGCCTGCTAAATTTCCTATAAAAATCGTGGCCGTCATGCAGACACCTTGCACGACTTGCGTTAAAAATGAGCAAACATTGGTTATGAAAATATTAGTTTATTATTTTAATATTTCATACAGGTGAATAACATTTGGTATCAAAATGCTGCATATTTTTCATGGGTCATAAATATGCTATTTGTTGTTTTATGTTGCTATCAATATAACGATAAATATGCTATTATTGCATGCGGGTCATACGTGATGCTCGAAAAATGGACGATCATAGATTAAAGACCAATTTTTCCCTCCAAAAACTGCCAACATGCAGTGGGAGGATAAGCCTATGGTATGATAAGGAGGAAGGACTCTGAATCCCGCCTCCCAAAATCTCATAAGGCATAGCTCCCAACTGTCCCTCTGTCCTCCTCATTTGTCCCTCTTTTTATGTAAATATATATATTTCTCTACAAAAAAATGTGTTTAATTGACTCTAAACTTTATTCCCATCCTTTTAAATTGATATATTACTAATTTTAAAATGTTAATATGAAGGAAAATGAACCAGGATAGAAAGGACCAGTGTGGTTTGTATTATAAAACAGCATATTTTTCTTCTGAAATGTTTACGGTATGTGGGACTAGGGGTGTGATGGGAGCGTGGTCATGGGTATGGCAGGGGTGTGGATTAAGTGTCCCTCTTTCTCATCTCAAAAAGTTGGGAGGTATGGATATCTAATAAGGGATCGTGGTGACAGCCATTTTAAACTCCCAATTTCCATCTGTCTGACAATTTCTAACAGGAGCCCATGGAGGTAGCTTGGTTAGGCTGGGCCCCTGAAGCAAAGGACCTTTGTTTGAACTCCACAAGCAAAGGACTCAAACATTCATTCTTTTGATTTTGATCCTTTTATCTTCATACAGTTTTCATAATTGTTATTCATAATAATTTTCCTTGGTTACATAGCTCACAACTGTCCCTCTTTTGGAGGGACAGTACCTCTTTGGGAGCCCTGTCCCATCCGGCGTTCCTCCATAGTGACTGATGTCTGCATCCTACCTTTGGGTTGTCTCCACTATGACTACATTGGACATTTATCTTCTATAATACAGGCTATGTTACGCCTGCTCTCTCCCTTCTCAATCAATAACTGGGAATGAAAATGTTCTGCTACTGATGGAGTCTAATTGCTTTAACGAGATTAGCCGATCCCTCGAGGAATATTTTAATTTTAATAACAGCGGGGATGTTTCTTCTAGTGTATTATGGGCTGCGCACAATCCCTTTATTACAGGAAAACTGATTAACTTCAGCCTCACGAAGGAGAAACTAACGGAGAGTGGCGATATCCGAAGCTACGCAAGAACTGGAACGCCTTAACCGGGAACTGATTACTACAGAGCCCTGTCAGGTTACAAGATATATATATATAAAAAAAAAACACACTTCTTTAATCAGAAGGCAAATTTATGCAGCACGGAAAGTCCTGGAGCGATGAGACCGCGAGAGAATTCATGCAGTTCTACGAGTCTCCTTGCAGCGTCCACTCACAACATTAAACAGGAGTGTCTGAGTCTCACCCGAATACAGTAACAGAGATGATGGAAAACTACATCAGAGATTTATTTACAGGACAACCAGAGAAGGATTAACAAGAAATGAGGCCTTAAAGAGAACCTGTAACAAAAAAACAACCCCTGGGGGGGGTACTCACCTCAGGGTCCCAATGAGGCTTCACCCTCCGCTGTAGCTGCAGGCAGTCCAGCGCTGGCTCCCTCGAAGCGTCCCGCAATCCTGGCTCGACACGCCTGACAAGGCTAATATATTTACCTTCTCTGGCTCCAGCGGGGGCGCTGTTGCGTCTCTCAGCACGGAAATAGCCAACCTCTGTTGGGTGCCCCCTACTGTGCAGGCGCAGGAGACTTGTGCCTGCACAGCAGAGCGGACCGACACCGATCGGCTATTTCCTTTATTATTCTGTAATAAAGGGATTGTGCGCAGGCTATTTCCGCCCATCTCCGAGCGTAGAGCCGATACTGCGCCGGCAGTTATAACACACCTCCAAGTCTATCCACAGCTGAAAACTTTTTGGCCGGAGTTCCTTCTCGATGTAGCAGAGTTTGGAGGGTACGATAGTGCTGGTGAGGGGAGACTTAAGATTTTAGATGATCTTAATGGTTTGTTGATTAGCGGTAGGTTCACGTTATTAATGTTTCAGCACAGTCCACGTTTATTAGTTTGGCTTCTTTTTCCTTCCGTCCTAAACACAATCTGGGCTGAAGGTAACAGATGGAGGCAGAGCAAGTCCTTCAGAAGTCCAGATGTTCTGTTGCCAGGTAATTTCTTGGCTTCCTGGAGGTTTTACGTGACTAAGGAGGCTCCAATTCATTACGTACTCGTCGTTTCCAAGGTTCTCCTGTCTATATGTTTCTTTCATTGTTCCCGGCTGTGCTATTTCCGTCTGGCGACTCACAATGTTCCCGAAACACAATGTGACACAGGCTTCCTATTCATCTATTCACGCTGGAACAGAGCGGGGTCCTCCACTACCTTATCCCACAGTGTGATTTTCTCCAAGCTCTCCATATTCCATTTATCTCCTTCAGAAAGAGTCTTCTTGTGAATAGGAAATACCGTTTCAGAATGGTTTCATTGGACTGGGCAGAATCTCTTGTCTTTGTAGCAGGCTATTTATAGATGAATGAAATTTTAATTCCCAAGTATTTGTTATAAATAGACCCTGTAAAGCACATGTGTGGAACTCCAGGCCTGGAGGGCCAGATCCATGCCAGTGTTTAGGATGGACTGAGGAAGAAAGGAATGTGTTCTACCTGATGGACCACGCCCTTCCTGATTCAGACCCATCAATTCATTTGAGCTGTATCAAAAATGTGTGAGGAACTCGGCCCTCGTAGGACCGGTTTGACATACCTGCTGTAAAGCATTGGTTGACAGTGACCCTGTGGAGCGTTAACTCGTTGCCCGTTGTCAGTTAACTCGTTGCCCGTTATCAGCGGTTTCTGTGTGTCAGGTCATCTTGTAGGTGGCCTTCATATGTTTGCTTCTGCCTTCCATCTTTCCAAACAGAATGGGCTCTATTCATAACACTTCTCATAAATGACTTATGTATCACCTAATTGATAAAAATAACCCTTCAGCACATTTACAAGCAGAATAATCACTCAAAGTAAGTTGTTCCTGATTGACTTCATTTCAATATGACTTTTCTTACCTCAATTATATTCTATCTTTGTGAAAAAGCTTTATGGATCATGCCCAATATCTTTCTCTAGAGGGTTTGCCATTCTCATGCTATGGCCGGCCACAGTAGTAGATCTAACTTGCTTTGTTTAAGCTTCCAATTAATATTTAGGAATTGGTCTCATCCAGGACTGACTGATCTGTTAGCACCAGCCATGGCATAGTGACAGTATATTTTCTCCAGAGCCACAGCTAAGACCCGATTCACATTGGCACTGAGAGAAAAATGGATCAGTTTCGGTTCTGTTCACATCCGTTTTGCATCTGTTTCCATTCCATTAAGAATCACACACGCACATATACCTATATCTGCAAAGTTTGCAAGCAGATGCACCTTCCACCCAATCAATTGTAAACATACCTTGCCTGTGTTTCCTGCTTGCGGGGTAGTGAATGGAAGCCCTCCACATACGATCTGGTTATGGCATCCCACAGCTTCCTGCCCTTCTGTAGGTTACTGCGATCAGGGTGCCCCTTTATCATAAAGGGTAGGGTGAGCCTGGACTGGCACTAACAGCTCCTCTATGCTATATTGCCCGATTTCTGCCATTTTCATACAATAAACTGGGATAAATCCCACTCCTCTATCTGTGCAGGGCCATGTACAATCCAAGCTGTACCATAGAGATGACAGGAAGAGGCAGGAGAGGTCTGTTTTTATAGCCACTGCGTTGTGTACATGCGTTTCTCATTGGTTCCCATGCACGGCCTTCAGCCTCCGTTTCAGTTCCGCTGAGCTCAGTTGTCCAGAAAAATTGCTCCAGACCCAAACGGCCCGTTCAGCGGAGCTGGTGTAATGGATCAGTTTGAACGAACCAATGTGAACAGATCCATAGGATAACATTGTATCCGTTCGCATCCGTTAGGATCCAATCCGCTTTTACTGGCAGTGTGAACCAGACCTTAGAGTTATCCATTGTCTTATTGTGCCTGATCTTTGCAATCCATCTTCTACACACAGACATTGAGAACACCACTGCTGGGACGAGTTTGATTTTGGTCTTCAGTAATACGTCTGCATTGGAGGATCCTGATAGGGAACGTTGTCCACTGCTTCAGTTTCTCATCCATGAAGGTAGAGTTTATTGATGTTGGCAGTTGTTTGCCTTGCTTTCTCCATGTGGAAGCCCAACCCCAATCATACGACGTTCTCCTTAGCAGCAGAGCTCTGCTCTATAAAACCACCTTCACTTCCAAAAAATGCAGTGTTGCCAAAAAATTGAAGGGTGTTACAGTCTTCTGTGAACTTAGAAATGCCCCCCTTTCCCTCAGGACCCAACACACAACTAACCAATACAATTATCACCAATAATGTTATTTCTGCTGATCCTCAAATACAAGAGAAAAAACCAAGAGACAATCTTGCATCAAACATCATAAAATATACAAAGCAATGCTAACTGTGGTTACCCACAATGCACCGCTGCTGAATATGCAAATTATCTCTTTATGCCCCTGTAGCCAAGCTAGCACCGCTGGTGTATATCAAGCCTATAGCTTATACATGTTACAGAGCTGCTGGTGTATAGCGAGCCTATAGCTTATACATGTTACAGAGCTGCTGGTGTATAGCAAGTCTATAGCTTATACATGTTACAGAGCCGCTGGTGTATAGCAAGCCTATAGCTTATACATGTTACAGAGCCGCTGGTGTATAGTAAGCCTATAGCTTATACATGTTACAGGGCCACTGGTGTATAGTGATCCTATAGCTTATACATGTTACAGAGCCGCTGGTGTATAGCAAGCCTATAGCTTATACATGTTACAGAGCCACTGGTGTATAGTGATCCTATAGCTTATACATGTTACAGAGCCGCTGGTGTATAGTGATCCTATAGCTTATACATGTTACAGAGCCGCTGGTGTATAGCAAGCCTATAGCATATACATGTTACAGAGCCGCTGGTGTATAGCAAGCCTATAGCTTATACATGTTACAGAGCCGCTGGTGTATAGTAAGCCTATAGCTTATACATGTTACAGGGCCACTGGTGTATAGTGATCCTATAGCTTATACATGTTACAGAGCCGCTGGTGTATAGCAAGCCTATAGCTTATACATGTTACAGAGCCGCTGGTGTATAGTGATCCTATAGCTTATACATGTTACAGAGCCGCTGGTGTATAGTGATCCTATAGCTCAGGGGTAGGGAACCTATGGCTCGGGAGCCAGATGTGGCTCTTTTGATGGCTAAATCTGGCTCACAGACAGATCAGTTAGGGGTTGATTCACTAAACTATACTGATCAAGCAGCGCAGCTTAGTGTGGCAGCGCAAGTACAATTTTCAAAGTAGTGCACGCTACTGCTGTAGCATGCACTACTAACTTACTCCCCCAAAACTAACATCTGCTCCAATTGTACCACCCTGGATCCTGTCAGGTCCAGTGACTTTGTAGGGCGAGATTCCCACACTTTGATTTGCCCATTAGGCTGTCTGTCACTTGACAGGCAGCCTATTGGGAAAAAGTGTGGGATCTCCTCTTACAAAGTGAATCAACCCCCAAGTCAGCTAGCTAATTGTACAAGCTGTTAGTCGGTATTTCTCCTGTCTGGCTCTCAGGGAAATTGCTGATGTTGCTCAAACCCAAAAGAAGCTGAAGACCTGTCTGACATTTCCGCTGCCTGGCGGTACAACTGTATACACATTACCATGGCAACAGGACTACATGGCCCTCTGCTGCGCATGCGCACTGTCCCAGTTTGAAACGCATTGTATGACTCTCACAGGATTACATTTTAAAATATGTGGCGGTTATGGCTCTCTCAGGCAGAAAGTTTCCTGACCCCTGGTATAGCTTATACATATTACATAGCCGCTGGTGTATAGCAAGCCTATAGCTTATACATGTTACAGAACTGCTGGTGTATAGCAAGCCTATAGCTTATACATATTACAGAGCCACTGGTGTATAGCAAGCCTATAGCTTATACATGTTACAGAACTGCTGGTGTATAGCAAGCCTATAGCTTATACATGTTACAGACCCACTGGTGTATAGTGAGCCTATAGCTTATACATGTTACAGAACTGCTGGTGTACAGCAAGCCTATAGCTTATACATGTTACAGACCCGCTGGTGTATTGCGAGCCTATAGCTTATACATGTTACAGAGCCGCTGGTGTATAGTGATCCTATAGCTTATACATGTTACAGAGCCGCTGGTGTACAGCGAGCCTATAGCTAATACATGTTACAGAGCTGCTGGTGTATAGCGAGCCTATAGCTTATACAGGTTACAGATCCACTGGTGTATAGCAAGCCTATAGCTTATACATGTTACAGATCCGCTGGTGTATAGCAAGCCTATAGCTTATACATGTTACAGAGCCGCTGGTGTATAGCAAGCCTATAGCTTATACATGTTACAGAGCCGCTGGTGTATAGAAAGCCTATAGCTTATACATGTTACAGATCCGCTGGTGTATAGCATGCTTATAGCTTATACATGTTACAGATCCACTGGTTTATATAGCAAGCCTATAGCTTATACATGTTACAGGTCCGCTGGTGTATAGCAAGCCTAAAGGTTATACATGTTACAGATCCGCTGGTGTATAGCGAGCCTATAGCTTATACATGTTACAGAGCTGCTGGTGTATAGCAAGTCTATAGCTTATACATGTTACAGATCCGCTGGTGTATAGCACGCCTATAGCTTATACATGTTACAGAGCCGCTGGTGTATAGTGAGCCTATAGCTTATACATGTTACAGAGCCGCTGGTGTATAGTGAGCCTATAGCTTATACATGTTACAGAGCCGCTGGTGTATAGTGATCCTATAGCTTATACATGTTACAGATCCGCTGGTGTATAGTGAGCCTATAGCTTATACATGTTACAGAGCCGCTGGTGTATAGAAAGCCTATAGCTTATACATGTTACAGATCCGCTGGTGTATAGCATGCCTATAGCTTATACATGTTACAGATCCACTGGTGTATAGCAAGCCTATAGCTTATACATGTTACAGAGCCGCTGGTGTATAGCATGCCTATAGCTTATACATGTTACAGATCCGCTGATGTATAGCACGCCTATAGCTTATTCATGTTACAGATCCGCTGGTGTATAGTGAGCCTATAGCTTATACATGTTACAAAGCTGCTGGTGTATAGCAAGCCTATAGCTTATACATGTTACAGAACCGCCGGTGTATAACAAGCTTATAGCATTGTGGGTAACCACAGATGTTCACTTAAAGCCGAATTATCGCAAATACCTTCTGTTTTGAGAAGGCAAACCACACTAAGCTTTATTTTAGTCGGAGGGCTTTTTGGTCTCTTTAAGTCCCCTATACTTTCCTAGTAGTTTGGGTCACCCAAACTGCTTAGTTACTCTGTTATACTGGTCCAAGCCCTATCCCATAGAGCCAGATCAATCCCTGCCAAGCACTGAGGAGGACCAAAAGTCTGAAACAGGCTGTCTACATAAGGGGTGGATGCGGCTCTGTAACATGTATAAGCTATAGGCTTGCTATACACCAGCGGCTCTGTAACATGTATAAGCTATAGGCTTGCTATACACCAGCGGCTCTGTAACATGTATAAGCTGTAGGCTTGCTATACACCAGCAGCTCTGTAACATGTATAAGCTATAGGCTTGCTATACACCAGCTGCTCTGTAACATGTATAAGCTATAGGCATGCTATACACCAGGGCTCTGTAACATGTATAAGCTATAGGCTTACTATACACCAGCGGCTCTGTAACATGTATAAGCTATAGGCATGCTATACACCAGGGCTCTGTAACATGTATAAGCTATAGGCTTGCTATACACCAGCGGCTCTGTAACATGTATAAGCTGTAGGCTTGCTATACACCAGCAGCTCTGTAACATGTATAAGCTATAGGCTTGCTATACACCAGCGGCTCTGTAACATGTATAAGCTATAGGCTCACTATACACCAGCGGCTCTGCCACATGTATAAGCTATAGGCTTGCTATACACCAGCGGCTCTGTAACATGTATAAGCTATAGGCTTGCTGTACACCAGTGGCTCTGTAACATGTATAATCTATAGGCTTGCTATACACCAGTGGCTCTGTAACATGTATTAGCTATAGGCTCGCTGTACACCAGCGGCTCTGTGACATGTATAAGCTATAGGCTTGCTATACACCAGCTGCTCTGTAACATGTATAAGCTATAGGCATGCTATACACCAGGGCTCTGTAACATGTATAAGCTATAGGCATGCTATACACCAGGGCTCTGTAACATGTATAAGCTATAGGCTTACTATACACCAGCGGCTCTGTAACATGTATAAGCTATAGGCATGCTATACACCAGGGCTCTGTAACATGTATAAGCTATAGGCTTGCTATACACCAGCGGCTCTGTAACATGTATAAGCTGTAGGCTTGCTATACACCAGCAGCTCTGTAACATGTATAAGCTATAGGCTTGCTATACACCAGCGGCTCTGTAACATGTATAAGCTATAGGCTCACTATACACCAGCGGCTCTGCCACATGTATAAGCTATAGGCTTGCTATACACCAGCGGCTCTGTAACATGTATAAGCTATAGGCTTGCTATACACCAGCGGCTCTGTAACATGTATAAGCTGTAGGCTTGCTATACACCAGCAGCTCTGTAACATGTATAAGCTATAGGCTTGCTATACACCAGCGGCTCTGTAACATGTATAAGCTATAGGCTCACTATACACCAGCGGCTCTGCCACATGTATAAGCTATAGGCTTGCTATACACCAGCGGCTCTGTAACATGTATAAGCTATAGGCTTGCTATACACCAGTGGCTCTGTAACATGTATAAGCTATAGGCTTGCTATACACCAGTGGCTCTGTAACATGTATAAGCTATAGGCTTGCTATACACCAGCGGCTCTGTAACATGTATAAGCTATAGGATCACTATACACCAGTGCTCTGTAACATGTATAAGCTGTAGGCTTGCTATACACCAGCGGCTCTAACATGTATAAGCTATAGGCTTGCTATACACCAGTGGCTCTGTAACATGTATAAGCTATAGGCTTGCTATACACCAGCGGTTCTGGATATAAGCCTGGCTTAAGGAGCACAAAGAGATCATTTGCATATTCAGCAGAGCTGCATTGTGGGAAGCCACAGTTGCTCACTTAAAGCTGAATTATGGCAAATACCTTCTGTTTTAAGAAGACAAACCACAGTAAAAATGGACAAAAACAAGCCAGCCTCTTGGACACCCACTGTGGAGGCAGCCGACAGCCATCTCACTCAGCTGAACACGACTGGTATATTACACAACTTACATGTATGCCAATGTATAAACATGCAGGTGGAGGTGGTCACCTGACTGACACCATCCTCACTCAGGTGACCACCACCACCTTCTGCATGTTTATACACTCTTCTACATATAAATTGCATAATGCAAACATGTTTATAGCAAATGTTTAGGAAGAGAGAGAAATTTCGCTTTAATGCACTTAGTGATAAAGCCTAAGGCCCCTGAACTTGGGTTCTAAGGCTGAGTGAAAGCAATAGACTTGTGTGCATTGGGAACAGCACTATATACAGTGACAGAAAGTTACCCATGCTGGCGATGATGCTGTGGACAGGAAGTCGCGAGGGTTCCCCGTAGATGCCCCGCCCCTTCTTCTTCTGCTTCTCCTCCTGTTTGAAGATGAAGGCGGAGTTCTCTTCCTTGGTGATGTTGATGTAGAAGCAGGTGTCGGAGCCAGCCATGATGTGTCGAGGGCCGGGGTTCAGCAGGATACTCTTATTGTCCTCTCTCCGTACCCCGATCAAACACACGCCATACCTGCAACACAGAATGACTGCATTATTATCTCCGACCACTAGAGGCCGCCAGACTGAGGAGGTCACCACTGGGAAGGAACCAGCCAGATGGGCCAACAGAAGCTGAAGATAAACTACAGAAAAATGCAAGCATTGTCTATGAGATTCCACAAGCTCTGCTGTCAGCTGCACAATCGCCTTCCCCATGACCACCCAGCGTAGACACCCCTCATTCCCCCTCCCCCACATCCCATAACCCCCAAACACCCACTATCATCCAAAGACACCCCTTCTCCCCCCAGACAACCCCCACCACAGGACACCAAGCATAGACATCCCTCATTACCTCTCCCCCACACCCCATCCCCCCGCAGACACACCTTCTGCCCACAGACACCCCCTATCATCCAAAGACAGCCCTTCTCCCCACAGACACCCCCTATCATCCAAAGACACCCCTTCTCCCCCCAGACATTCCCCACCAACCACAGGACACCTAGCATAGACACCCCTCATTACCTCTCCCCCACACCCCATCCCCCTGCAGACACCCCTTCTCCCCACAGACACCCCTTTGCATCACAGGCCACCCAGCATAGACACCCCTCATTCCCCATCCCCCGCAGGCACCTTTTCTCCCCCCAGACACCCCCTCCCATCGCTCCCGCCAGGTGCCCCTCCCACCACAATCCACCCAGCAAAGACACCCCTCATTTCACCCACACACGCCCTCCCCCCACAGACACCCCCTAATGATCGTCCACAGACAATCCTCCTGTAACACAACAGGCCACCCTGCATAGACTTCCCTCATTCCCCCAAAGAAACTCCTCATCCCCTAAGACAACCCACCACAACAGACTCCACCCACAAACAATCCTCCCTCCCCCACAGACACCCCTCTCCTCAGAGACATTCCCCACTGGCACCAGAATACTGGCATGCAGCACTTACTTCTTGTGAGCGTGGAAAGAAGCGTAGGTGAAGCTCTTCCCCGCATACTCCATGAAGAACTTGCTGTCCCCCATACGGATGTGATAGACCTCATTCCCGGAACAGCGTCCGTACATCCTCTGCCACTCCTCCGGTGACTGCTGCCCCTCCCTGCACAAAGCAGGAACAACAGGAGATATAAGCAACAACATACATCATTCCATAGTACATCCTCTGCCCTGCCTCCGGTGACTGCAGCCCCTCCCTGCACAAAGCAGGAATAACAGGAGATATAAGCAACAACATACATCATTCCATAGTACATCCTTTGCCCCTCCTCCGGTGACTGCTGCCCCTCCCTGCACAAAGCAGGAATAACAGGAGATATAAGCAACAACATACATCATTCCATAGTACATCCTCTGCCCCGCCTCCGGTGACTGCTGCCCCTCCCTGCACAAAGCAGGAACAATCGATATAAGCAACAACATACATCATTCTATAGTACATCCTCTGCCACTCCTCCGGTGACTGCTGCCCCTCCCTGCACAAAGCAGGAACAACAGGAGATATAAGCAACAACATACATCATTCCATAGTACATCCTCTGCCCCGCCTCCGGTGACTGCTGCCCCTCCCTGCACAAAGCAGGAACAACAAGAGATATAAGCAACAACATACATCATTCTATAGTACATCCTAAGCACCTCCTCCGGTGACTGCTGCCCCCTTCCTGCACAAAGCAGGAACAATCAATATAAGCAACAACTTACTGTACGTTGTTCTATAGTACATACTAAGCCCCTCCTCCAGTGACTGCTGCCCCTCTCTGCACAAAGCAGGAACAACAGGAGATATAAGAAACAACCTACTGTACATCATTCTATAGTACATACTAAGCCCCTCCTCCGGTGACTGCTGCCCCTCCCTGCACAAAGCAGGAACAACATACATCATTCTATAGTACATCCTCTGCCACTCCTCCGGTGACTGCTGCCCCTCCCTGCACAAAGCAGGAACAACATACATCATTCTATAGTACATCCTCTGCCACTCCTGCGGTGACTTCTGCCCCTCCCTGCACAAAGCAGGAACAACATACATCATTCTATAGTACATCCTAAGCCCCTCCTCCGGTGACTGCTGCCCCTCCCTGCACAAAGCATGAACCACATACATCATTCTATAGTACATCCTCTGCCCCTCCTCCGGTGACTGCTGCCCCTTCTCCGGTGACTGCTGCCCCTCCCTGCACAAAGCAGGAACAACATACATCATTCTATAGTACATCCTCTGTCACTCCTCCTGTGACTGCTGCCCCTCCCTGCACAAAGCAGGAACAACATACTGTGAGGATATATGTGATGATGATGATATGTATGGTAATATGCAGAACATAGAAGCCATATTTTTCATTTTGTGTCATGTGTAGGGCTGAAGGAAGCTGCTACTTTGAGCTTCTGTATTCAGTTCCTCTGGAAGTTGGACGCTGCTAATTGGATCTCCTGTAGGCCAGAATAGTACATTTGCATCTGAAGGTGAACGCTTGTGAACAGTAGAGCAGGACCTGCTAATGTGATTGCCTGTATGTCAATGACACTGCATTTGCATTCAGTTCCTCTGGATACAGGTAATTAGGCAACGACCCTCTATTCTCTCCTGGATCTTGCATTGCTTTGAACTTTGTGTATAGGTAAACAAGCCAAAATACAATCCAGATTAGATGAGTCTGGACAGTTGGAAGCTAACACAGGAATGTTTGAAGTTTACATATAAACAGCCGGCAAAAATGTTGAAGAAGTTGGAAGCCTTACTCAAATGTCTTTTGAGGTTTGTAAATATAATTTTACCTGTGGAAATTAGCTCTATGGAGAGATGGGAAATGTCTGGAAAGTTAATTAAAACTAGTTCCTCCCCTTCCCAATGAAATTGCAGCCTACAGGCATTCCTCCCAGCATAAAAGGCAGGGCCAGATGCCTGAAAATCATCTTCTCCTGAGGGTAGTGCATAGCTAGAGATGATCCTGAGCGAATCAGAAAATTAGTGTACCTCCACGGTTGGACATTTGCGCTGGTAAAAGTTCAATTTCTGTTTATTCCCGTTTTATTTTATGCAACTTGTCTTGTGTATCTTTGTAACTTTTTTTGTAGTTTTTACTTTGTTTTTTGTAAATCTTGTGTACATATTATTTTCTGCATTGTTCCACTTTTTCTGGAATATTAAATCGTTATTTAATAAGTTTGACTTCTGCTGTACTAAGCCAATGCTTATAGCCTAGAAGAGACTGCAGTGTAACTTGCGTTACAAGTTCAGTGCCTGATTGTGCCTTGCTACTGTACGATTGTACTGTGTGTGTGTGTGTGTGTGTGTGTGTGTGTGTGTGTGTGTGTGTGTGTGTGTGTGTGTGTGTGTGTGTGTGTGTGTGTGTGTGTGTGTGTGTGTGTGTGTGTGTGTGTGTGTGTGTGTGACTGACTGCTGCCCCTCTCTGCACAAAGCAGGAACAACAAGAGATATAAGCAACAACATACATCATTTTATAGTACATCCTAAGCCCCTCCTCTGGTGACTGCTGCCCCTCCCTGCACAAAGCAGGAACAACAAGAGATATAAGCAACAACATACATCATTTTATAGTACATCCTAAGCCCCTCCTCTGGTGACTGCTGCCCCTCCCTGCACAAAGCAGGAACAACAAGAGATATAAGCAACAACATACCTCATTCTATAGTACATCCTAAGCCCCTCCTCTGGTGACTGCTGCCCCTCCCTGCACAAAGCAGGAACAACATACATCATTTTATAGTATATCCACCACCAGAGTGGAAGTACGGTCTCCTTTCTGGGTGAAATATTCAGGAAGAGAAGAGAGCGGATGCTGCATTTGGTAGGTCATGGATGGGGGGCTTGGAGGAGAGGGGGGTATCGGAGGAAGATGAAGGAAGGAAGAATATTTGTAGACCTCGCCCTATGAAATATTGATAAGGCGTGCTGCGATATTAACAGCATGATTTGCACCGAATAACTCACACTCAGCTGCAAAGACCTCCGAAACTGCGCTCTGCAAATGCTAAAAATAAACAGTGAACCTCACCTTCCTTCCTGATAAAAAGTGATAGCAGCTGTTTTAAAATTAAAAAAAAAAACATAGAAGTTGCTTATTTCCCCTTCTAAAGCCTGTGGTCACATGACTATAACCTCAGCTCCTTTGATGCTCCTCTCCTTGGAAGAGGTTGGGCTACTGCATATGACCCCTCCCCTGAGGAAATCTGGCCATGACCCCTCCCCAAATGACACTCCTGCAGCATCTCCTAGAGCAGTGATGGCTAACCTTGGCACTCCAGCTGTGGTGGAACTACAAGTCCCATGAGGCATTGCAATACTCTGAAAGCTCTAAGCACAACTCGGGGAGGCAGAGGCATGATGGGATTTGTAGTTTTGTCACAGCTGCAGTGCCAAGGTTAGCCATCAATGTCTACAGTTACCCTAGTTTATAGCTAGGTATTTACTTTAAAAATAAGTTTATAATTCAGCTTCAGCCTGATAATATGAGCAGCTATGTAGGCTAAAGAAGCCCATAAGCAGGAGGAAGGGGTGACACCACCCCCTGTGCTTACTTTATCACAGTATATTGGGGTCACCTCAATATCCCGAACCTACAGAAAAGGGCTTCTCCAGTAAGCAAAGGTTGGGGAGTAATGGAGGAAAGAGTTAATGTAAGGATAGCAAAATGTTGTGTATTATTATTTTTCTGTGAATAGGAATTGCAAAATTACATCCTATCATAACATCTTGAAATGGGGAAACCAAATTAAAAAAAATCCACAAACGAAATATTAAAATGTCCTGCCTTTAAAACTCGTTTAAATATTAACCACTTCACCACTGAGGGGTTTTACCCCCTGAGCACCAGAGCAATTTTCTCCTTTCAGCGCTCCTTCCATTCATTCGTCTATAACTTTATCATTACTTATCGCAATTAAATGAACTATATCTTGTTTTTTTCGCCACCAATTAGGCTTTCTTTCGGTGGGACATTATGCCAAGAATTATTTTATTCTAAATGTGTTTTAATGGGAAAATAGGAAAAATGTGGGAAAAAAACATTTTTCAGTTTTCGGCCATTATAGTTTTTAAATAATGCATGCTACTGTAATTAAAACCCATGAAATGTATTTGCCCTTTTGTCCCGGTTATAAAACCGTTTAAATTATGTCCCTATCACAATGTTTGGCGCCAATATTTTATTTGGAAATAAAGGTGCATTTTTTTCAGTTTTGCGTCCATCCCTAATTACAAGCCCATAGTTTATAAAGTAACAGTGTTATACCCTCTTGACATAAATATTTAAAAAGTTCAGTCCCTAAGGTAACTTTTTATGTATTTTTTTTAATTGTAAATTTTTGAATTTTTTTTTAATTACAAAAAAAAAAAAAAAATGGGGAGTGTGGGAGGTAATGAGTTAATTTTTTTGTGTAACCCTCATTTATTTCTATGTGAAAAATGCTTAGGGTGTAGTTTTACTATTTGGCCACAAGATGACAACAGTAACTTTTTGTGTATAGCGACCTGCGAGCGTCCTTCCGGACGCTCGCAGGAAGTATAAGGAGGCTGTGAGTGTTTGTTATTTTTCACAATAATCGCGCTGCTCATCGGAGAGCAGCGGATCATTGCGGGGGCTTAGATCAACGAACGGGAATGGATTTTCCCGTTCATTGATCTCCGGGCGAGCGGGCGGCGGCGTGTTTACTAGCGGGAGCGCGGACAGCGTCGGGAAGGCGGAAAGTACGGATTTCTCCGTCCCTGGGGGTTAAAGGATGGAAAAAGGGACGGAGAAATCCGTACGGGCGGGGGTAAAGTGGTTAAAGATATACATTTCAATATTCAAACATGACCATATAGGAAGGTCGACTTCATTGTACATTTTTAATATTCGTTTAATAATTTATGAAGGTCTTTAATAAAATGTTATAATGTTTGCATTAAATTCTATAGGAACCGATCTCTGTAGTTCTCTCTTCTTTAAAGCTTACAATTAAACTCTGAGTTTACGAAAAGAAAATTAGAATTGTATAACAGTGCCGCGGTATATGTCAGAGCTATATAAATGTATAATAGTGTGTGACTGGGGTGAGGACAGAGTGTAAGCTCCTCTGGTGCAGAGACTGATGGGAATGGATCAGTGATCTCTGTACAGCGCTGTGGAATATGTCAGAGCTATATAAATGTATAATAATAATAGTGTGTGACTGTGGTGAGGACATTAGAGTGTAAGCTCCTCCGGTGCAGAGACTGATGGGAATGGATCAGTGATCTCTGTACAGCGCTGTGGTATATGTCAGAGCTATATAAATGTATAATAATAATAGTGTGTGACTGTAGTGAGGACATTAGAGTGTAAGCTCCTCCGGTGCAGAGACTGATGGGAATGGATCAGTGGTTTCTGTACAGCGCTGTGGAATATATCGGAATATGCAAGCTATGAAATGTCTCAAGTACAGTACTTTATAAAAATGGGACAACATAGGCTACTGTTCTAAACAAGTTAAAATTCAACTTACTGCCCCCTGGAGGTGTGGACGAGAAGTGTGATGAGGGTGGAGGTTGCCGGACATACGCAATTCAATGCCAGCATTGCGTATTTAAACTCCTCCTCACAAACCACATGATCTGTAAGTTACGAACAAAAGTCCAATTTACCATCATGCCAGGTTTCATTTCACAATCTGACATCAGCCTATAAAGCAAATACACCAAAGTATGGAGCTAGTCTGATCTTCCAAGCATAGAGAAATGGGGTTATGAAATAGTTTGAAGCAACTCTGAAGCAAACAAAACCCCAAAATGTGTGATATAATGAATTGTATGTGTAGCAAGGATAATTAACAGAACATTCGTAGCAAAGAAAAGAGTCTCATTTTTATTTTCAGGTTTTTTTTTATAACACTGAATCATTCTGTAATATTTGCAGTTTAGAAACCACACTCTGTCTTAAAGAGACTCCGTAACAAAAATTGCATCCTGTTTTTTATCATCCTACAAGTTCCAAAAGCTATTCTAATGTGTTCTGGCTTACTGCAGCACTTTCTGCTATCACAGTCTCTGTAATAAATCAATGTATCTTTCCCTTGTCAGACTTGTCAGCCTGTGTCTGGAAGGCTGCCAAGTTCTTCAGTGTTGTGGTTCTGTGATGCATCTCCTTCCTCCAGCCCCTCTCTGCACACTGCCTGTGTATTATTTAGATTAGAGCAGCTTCTCTCTTCTCTTATCTTTTACAAGCTGGATAAATCCTCCTCTGAGCTGGCTGGGCTTTCACATACTGAGGAATTACATACAAGGGCAAAGCTGTTTGCAGGAGAAAAAAGAGCAGCCTGAAACTTCAGTGCATGAGAACTGCAGGGAGAAAAACACACAAATGATCTCTTGAGATTAAAAAGGAAGGCTGTATACAGCCTGCTTGTGTATGGATGTATTTTCTATGTGTGGACATACTGTACATCAACCTACTTCCTGTTTTGGTGGCCATTTTGTTTGTTTATAAACAAACTTTTTAAAACTGTTTTTAACCACTTTTAATGCGGCGAGGAGCGGCGAAATTGTGACAGAGGGTAATAGGAAATGTCCCCTAACACACTGGTATGTTTACTTTTGAGCGATTTTAACAATACGGATTCTCTTTAAGGCTCTCACACACCTGAGCTGATTCCTGGCGTTTTGACACAAAGTCAATAGTTTGCGTTTTACAAGGTAAAATGTAAGTCCATAGACTTTCATTTTACCTTTCACATCTAACGCTGCATTTTGCTGCACTGCCGCACAGCAACTTCCCGATGTCACTCAACGCATGCATGAAATCGGGTTAGTGAATGCATTGGCTAATGTGAAACAGCTATAAAACAGCAGAAATAAATGACCCTTTTGTTATAATTTAAGTAGGCCTCAGTTATTTGGACTGAGTTAGTCAAAAAGGCTTGGGGTGCAGACCTGCCCTTTAGGCAGGGAACACACTTGACTGTTTTTGTACGCGTTTTCTGCACAGAAAAACTGAGAACACATGTTAATCAATGGGCTAGTGCACACTTAGCGTGGTTTTCATGTGCAGTAAAAAAACTGACATTCTGCATCATGATTCTGCACATTTTGTCAGTTTTTTGTATCAATTACATGAGCTGCAGTGAAAAAACGCGCGCGTTTTCCTGCATAGAAACACACTTGGTGTGCAGAAAACGTACGCAGAAAAATGCGTGCAGAAAACTGAAAGACAAGTGTGTCCCCTGCCTGAAGGGGATTTTCTCTTAGAGAGAAAATCTGCAGTTCTGTCAGCAGAACTAGGACATACCAAGAAGCTGTTCTATAGACAAGGTCTCACTAACCTCAACATAGAGACCACAAGAACACTAAACAAAGCCATGTTTATTCAACATGGAAATTGTTTGTGTCTAGGGCAAAATATCTTATATAATATTAATCGAGTAGGTGTGTGTCCTGACATCACAAGGGATCTGAACCAATCATAGATGGCTCAGATGATGTCACATTTAACTCTTTCTGGTTCATATAAAACCCACAGCCGGAGTATGGAGTGGCACTTTCTGTCTTGCTACCTGTCCCTGCTGGCTTAAACCTTTATATAATCCATTTCTGTTCTGATATGATGTATGCTGTACATAGGTAGTATAGAGGATGTAACATAGTATAGATCTAAGAGGACCTGATTACCTTCAGCAGGAAGGTAATCACGAAGCTGTAACGCAACATGAGAATCTGCTTGGCTAAGATGTGACGAACTGTATCTGTATATCTGTGTAGTGAATAAACTCCTTGTACTTTGAAGACGCCTGAGAACGGTCTATCTCCAATAATGCTTGCTGTGTTGAGAGTCAAGTTATCGCACAGTCTGTGAGGTGCAACTCTAAGAAGTTGCTGGTGTCGAAGCAAAAAGGTGATTTATAACACCTTTGAACTTTCCTGCAGTAAAACCTTATCTCAAGCTGTATGTTTCTTGGCTGTTTAAGTGACTCAAAAGACTGCATTCCACCTAGTGGGTGAATAGCTCAGAGAAGCTCTTTTTTGCATAGATAACAACTGAAGTTTCTTAAAGAGACACTGAAGCGGAAAAAAAAATGAAGATATAATGAATTGGTTGTGTAGTACGGATAGTTACTAGAACATTAGTAGCAAAGAAAATATTCTCATATTTTTTATTTTCAGTTATATAGTGTTTTATTAGAACACTGCATCATTCTCTACTCAGCATTCGAAATGTTTTTACAGAGCAGGCCAGTGAACTATTGACCTGTCCTCTGAAAAGAAAAAGAAAATACAGTGACTGACAGTTGAGATAACAAGCTGCAGAAGACAGAGCTCTCTGCGACTTTAAAAGTGGTGGAGCTCAATGGCTCTTTTGCATAGATAACTGGAGCCTGTACTGTAAACAATATTAGACTTATGTCTCTGCTACTTTAGTTCTATTTCTTAGTTGTACTACACATACAAATCATTATATGATAATTTTTTTCCTTACAGTGTCTCTTTAAATCTTTCTGTACTGGAAAACAATTTCTATTTCTTCGCTGTACTACACATATATAATTCATTATATCATAAGTTTATTTTCGCTTCAGATTTTCTTTAAAGAAACACTTTACGAAGGTGCTTTAAACCTAATAATTAATGAGCAGTAGTTCCTGAAAAATTGTGAAATCCATGTGATGTTCTCCTCAGAGGGAAGTCAGAAATGAGTCAGGCAATATGGTCGCCTCAGTCATGTGACCTCATGCGTGTGGTCACCTGACCTGATCTCATCTATGGATTTGAACCCACCTGCAAACTTGACGTGAAACTTGTTCTCGGGCTTCAGGATTTGGACGTAGAGAGGACAGTTGGGAGCGAAGTCTTTGACGGCCCAGGCTCTCAGGATGGTCTGATGGTCCTAGAGGGAAGACACAAATCGACATGTTCCTCTCAGACGGATGGACACGACTGACAGAATCGCAGGCCGGTATTGGTACCGCTATAATATCAGTAATAAGTCAGGTCTCCAAAAACCCATTGTCGTCACAAATCACAAAAAATTGCTGAAATACCTTAGCATTTCAAGCTGAAATCACGCCGGTCTCAGCTGGCTGAACGCCGGTGGTAAGAGAGCAAACCAAGCAACGATTTCCAGATCCGCAGCCAGAAGGACTCCGTCGTCGGTAAAACCATCCTAATTCTCCTCTCTCAGAATGTCCCATTATTACATCACAAACAGCTTCATATTTACCAGCCAGGTGACCATCAGTGGGTGGCAAAAACTGCTAACTTGCCTAGGGCAAAAGAAAGACCTAAAACATGGAATACTGAACTTACCTGGGCCTTCCTCCAGTCCCCCGTAGCCCGTGAGGTTCCTCTGCGTCCTCTGGGCACCCTCCGCGGGCCGTAGTTTGAGGACCACTGCTCTAGAGATTCTTAGGCAAGTATCTAATTTTTTATGTAACCTGCTTTGGGTACAGTTTAAGCAGTGTTACAGCAAAGCAGTTCTACAAAAGCCCTGCACACGCACTACATGGTCTAGCATGTATATGGCCAATCCCCATCCCAAAGGTGTCCGAACACGCTAACAGGGCTGTGGAGTCGGAAGATTTTTGTGCCGACTCCACAGCCCTGCATGCTAAGACCAGAGCTCTGCGCAGCCAGCCGTGCAACCAGCAAGGTTCTTCCACACCACACTCCCCCATCCATGTCTTCATGGACCTTGCTTTCTGGGCTGGAGAGCAGTCATGTTGGGACAGGATGGGGTCACCCCTTAACTGTTCCCACAAAGTTGGGAGCATGAAATTGCCAAACAATTCAGGGCATCATGAACCATTCAGTTCCTTTCATAGTAACAGAGAGGCCAAGCCTAACCCTGAAAATAACCCCACATCTTAATCTCCTGCCCACCACCACCAAACTTCACACTTCACACTTAACCTCCCTGGCGGTACGCAGTTTCAGGTGCTGTGTACGCGGGAGGATTTTTTTTTAATTAAATGTTATCTAAATGCTTAAAGAGAACCAGAGATGAAGCACCCTCTTGTATTTTACCTTATAAATCAGTGGGAACATGACAGTAAACACCTAATCTGCTCTTTGTTACATTGTTCTCTGTTTAATTTGCCTGTTATCACCTCTAAGATAAGAATCCCGACTAAGCAGTCGGTCTGGCTTTGCTACAGAATAATTATAGCTGAGACTGTGTTCTTTGCTGTCTTCAAGTCCAAGCCTGCCCCCTGCTGGCTTTGCTCAGGAATCATTATAGCTGAGTCATTATAGCAAAGCCAGACTCAATGCTCAGTCCGGGATTCTTATCTCAGCTAGATAACAGACACTTTTAGCAGTGAGGATGGAACAGAGAGCATGGTAAATGTTTTCTCTAATGTTCCCACTGATTTCTATGGTAAAATACATAAGGGTGCTTCGTCTCTGGTTCACTTTAAAGAGACACTGAAGCGAAAAAAAAATATGATATAATGAATTGGTTGTGTACTATGAATAATTACTAGAAGATTAGCAGAAAAGAAAATATTCCCATATTTTTATTTTCAGGTATATAATGTGTTTTCTAACATTGCATCATTCTCTAATATGTGCAGATTACACAACACTCAGCATTCAAAATGATTCTTTCAGAGCAGTCTGTGAACTAATGACCTCTCCTCTGGCAGATAAAAAGAAAACTGTTCACTTACAGTTGAGATAATAAAAGTCAGAAAACAGCCCTCTCCAGGACTTTGAAAGTCGTAGAGATTAATGGCTTTTTTGCATGGAGATAACAACTGGAGTTTCTTAACTCTTCCTGTACTGGAAACAATTAGACTGATGTATCTGATCTTAATGTTTTATTTCTTAGCTGTACTACACATACAAATCATAATATCATCATTTTTTTTTTTCGCTTCAGTGTCTCTTTAAGCTAGCACTTTGCTAGCTAACTGTGGCCCCCAAGTCCCCCGGCACCGCTCTGATCCCCCCGATCGTCGCCGGCAATATTTACCCGTACGCGATCCCGCGAGAGCCGCATCTTCACTGGTCCCTGGGGGGCACGTATAACGGCGGCGATCGGGGGGACTTGGGGGGCATAGTTAGCTAGCAAAGTGCTAGCTTAAGCAGATGAATCAAAAAAACAAACAAACAAAAAAAAACTCCTGGGGCCATGTGATCCTCTCCAGCAGCTAGGCCGAACGTAGGTCGGGCTTACCACCAGAGAGGTTAAATAGTCTTGTATTTCTAAATGGCAGACTAAACAGATGGCTTCTCAGTTTGGACTTAAATGCTTCCAGGGATGGAGCTGTCCTGATTGGGTGTGGCAGGGAGTGTAGGGGCAGCATGACGATAGGTATGAGAGGTCATTGTCATTCTGTGTCACAGTTTATGATGACATAAATAGACAGATATTAATAAATGCAGAGGGCAGGGGTCTTACAGCGGCTGTGCGGTCCACCTCATTGCGGCTGCTCAGGATAAAGCAGGCTTCCGCATCGTCCATCCTGTGATAGAGAGAGAGAGAGAGAGAGAGAGAGAGAGAGAGAATCTATATGAGAGATACATCCTCACCATATACAATGCATACTATAGTCTATACGGCTGTGTATAACAAGCTCAGCTTCCGTCAGAGGCTAAAATCTGCAAAACCTGATTCAATGCACAGCCAGGAACAGGCATAGCTGGGACTTATAGTTCACCAAACAACCGTCACCGTGTGTGGAGTTATTGCTACCTGCTATCAGATCTATCATATAATAAGTGGTTTGTAAAACATTCATGTCCCGCTCTGTCAGGCTTATAATGTGTAACTAAACAGTAGCTTTGAATCCTATGGGAGAAAAGCACTTTACAAATGTTATTGTATTGTACTGTACTGTAGAACTGCTAACCAATCCCGATATTGCCCTTTCTGGACAGTACTTGTAGTACCTAAAACATAACTTAATGAATGATAAAAAGACTGGGCTAAACACAAACCACCACCAAACTAATATTGGGGGTAGCCACCACCATATGTAGCAGTACAGCTGTCTAGCTAACTAGTCATTTGTTGCAATCAGAAAGTGCAAAAAGACTGCAAAAAATTCCTCCAGCTGGTCAAGGTGCAAAGTCATAGCACTCCTACACAGGAGAAACACCAAAGACCAGCCCAAAATGGACATTAGCAACCAGTATCATTTGTCTGTGTGTGTTAGGTACAGAGTTCTATCACCCGACCACACATAAAAAATGGCCCTCCCCCCAAACAATCAAAACCCCCGTACAGAGATTTTCAACATGTTTCGCCTATTAACATAATTAGGCTTTGTCAGGGAAGGTGCCATGCTAAATGTGCATAGTGCTAGTGGCAGAATGAGTCGCCCAAGTTAGAGCCAACCTCATACTGGCTTGCACAAGGTATATATAGGTCATATCCCCACCTTAATTAGGTAGCCACGCCCCATGCTTAGCCCACACCTGTTCCATCCCAGAATCCACTGGGAGCAGTGGGAAGGCCTTAGAGGGTGTGTCCTTATCCAAAAACACACCCCTCAGCCCCCTATAATGTTTTTGTTAAGGTGCGATCACACTACGTGCATTGTGCTGCATTACCGCACGTGGCTGCACTGCCTGTACAATTGTGCGAGTGTGGTCACATCTCTGTTTTGTGAGGGACCACATCAGCCAAACACACGGTGCGTTTCTGGATAACGTGTGTGAAAAAGCACATTATATAGCAACTAGCAGGCGGTGCGCACTGCGCTCACGGGGCAGGAGAGTGCAAACCATCCCTCTGCATGTTGTGCTCACCATCCCCCAGTGCATGCGCACCATCTAATCATGACTGGCCAATCACAGCCAGGCAGGGCAAGAGGGGGTGTGTGTGGCGTGGACAGACAGCGCCATGGCCAATGAGAGCAGAGCAGAGCAGGGCAGGACAGGCACATCACCATGGCTAGTTAGAGCAGGGCGGAGCAAGAGGGAGCGGGTGTAGGGTGGACGGACATAGGGTCATGGCTAGTCAGAGCAGAGCAGGGAAAGAGGGGGCATGTGTGGGGTGGACGGACACAGCAGCGTGGCCAGTCAGAGGAGAGCGGGGCAAGATGGGGCGTGTGTGGGGTGGAGTGACATCACCATGGCTCGGCAGGGCGGGGCAAGAGGGAGCGGGTTTAGGGTGGACAGACACAGTGCTGTGGCCAGTCAAAGCAGGGTGGGGCAAGAGGATTCTCCAGACCCTCCCAGTCGTCACAGGCACTTGATAAAGGGATTCTATCATCTGTGTATCAGTCAACAAAGCTATGAATTATTGGACATTAGCTGGTTGTGTGGCCATATCTTGGTTTTCCCAGTTTATGCAAATTTAATATCAAATACGTAATGTAAAATAATTGAAGGCTGAACAAGGGCTTTAAACATTTAAATACGGACCAGGATAATCATTTCTATTGCTGGGGAGACACCTGATAGTTGGTAGCTGCAAAACCCTCGGTTATTGATCCCTCCCTCCCCACCTGTAGGAGGCACTCACTTTGCCCTCATGAGGTCCTGATCCTTCAGAGCTGATCCCTGCAGATAGATGACTCTCTGAGACCACAGCGGTATCTGCAGCACCCTCCGAACCTGGATGTCCATTTCTGTGGGGCACAGGATCACCACATAATAGTCCTAAGGGAAGAGAAAGCAAGAAAATGCCACTGAAAATGTACAATTTTACAGAACACAACTAGAAGTGTGTAGTTTGTGTCTCCTCCCCTCCCACAATGGTGAGATCCCCCTGCAATAGTTTGTGTCTCCTCCCCTCCCACAATGGTGAGATCCCCCTGCAGTAATTTGTGTCTCCTCCCCTCCCACAATGCTGATATCTCCCTGCAGTAGTTAGTGTCTCCTCCCCTCCCACAATGGTGAGATCCCCTTGCAGTAGTTTGTGTCTCCTCCCCTCCCACAATGGTGAGATCCCCCTGCAGTAATTTGTGTCTCCTCCCCTCCCACAATGGTGAGATCCCCCTGCAGTAATTTGTGTCTCCTCCCCTCCCACAATGGTGATATCTCCCTGCAGTATCTGATGTCTCCTCCTCCCACAATGCTGATATCTCCCTGCAGTAGTTTGTGTGTCTCCTCCCCTCCCACAATGGTTAGATCCCCCTGCAGTAGTATGTGTCTCCTCCCCTCCCAGAATGGTGAGATCTCCCTGCAGTAGTTTGTCTCCTCCCCTCCCACAGTGGTGAGATATCCCTGCAGTAGTTTGTCTCTCCTCCCCTCCCACAATGGTGAGATCTCCCTGCAGTGGTTTATGTCTCCTCCCCTCCCACAATGGTGGGATCTCCCTGCAGTAGTTTGTCTTCTCCCCTCCCACAATGGTGAGATATCCCTGCAGTAGTTTGTGTCTCCTCCCCTCCCACAATGGTGAGATCTCCCTGCAGTGGTTTGCATCTCCTCCCCTCCCACAATGGTGAGATCTCCCTGCAGTGGTTTATGTCTCCTCCCCTCCCACAATGGTGAGATCTCCCTGCAGTGGTTTGTGTCTCCTCCCCTCCCACAATGGTGAGATCTCCCTGCAGTAATTTGTGTCTCCTCCCCTCCCACAATGGTGAGATCTCCCTGCAGTAGTTTGTGTCTCCTCCTCTCCCACAATGGTGATATCTCCCTGCAGTAATTTGTGTCTCCTCCCCTCCCACAATGGTGAGATCTCCCTGCAGTAGTTTGTGTCTCCTCCCCTCCCACAATGGTGAGATCTCCCTGCAGTAGTTTGTGTCTCCTCCCCTCCCACAATGGTGAGATCTCCCTGCAGTAGTTTGTGTCTCCTCCCCTCCCACAATGGTGAGATCTCCCTGCAGTAGTTTGTCTCCTCCTCTCCCACAATGGTGAGATTGTGTCACTGTCCCTCACGGTCTCCCTCTGGTGGCTGGACGAGGCACCTGAAGCCGTGGATGTGCGTAGAATTCATTCAGGAAGTCCATGAGGAGGTCGATCTTAAGGGAACTGACGCAGAGGACAACGTGTTTCTCCGTTTGTGCTCGGTGACGACTGTAGTTACCGCCCGACTTCTGCCGCTCCATCCACAGGAAGACCAACTCTTCAAACTGACATACAACAAAAACATCTAAATGAGAAGTCAGCAAATAGTATAAATAAAACCAACGGCATTAAAGGAGAACTCCTACAAGAAATTACAAACAAATAGGATTATTGAGGCCTTCCTGACCAAATCTGATCCTCCGATCCAACAATAGAGAATGTGTAAGGGTTGGATGGAAGTCCTGTTGGGAATTTTGCCACAAGGGGACCCCCATCCCCGACACAGACGCTCCTCTGATAGGCTGGGGGGGAAGCTGGCTCACAGTAATTGTATTTCCCCTCATTACCGCTATTTCAATAGGTGCCTATGGCAACACCCAGACTTCCACCACTAGCGGGCGCCCTGTCTTTCCTCTTCCTGCAATCCCTACAGGTGACCCCCGAGTCTAGTTATCCTGCTGATCACTCTAACATACATGGCCACAGTTCTAGGATGGCTGCAGAAGCCTCCTTTAACATGTGTCAGATATCTGTAGGGTCTCTACCTACCGAGCTGTTAGTTTAATGAGATCTGTGTTTTGAGTCTGTCTGCCAATTATGCAGAGCAGTAAATTAGTGTTTTGGCTGAATTTCCTGGAGCCCTGCCTGAAAAAATACAAGGACTGAAAGTGGCGCGGTCTCCCTCGTTACCAAACTCGGTAGTGAGGGAGGCAGGTTTCATCTCAGAGGAGATTAAAATCCAAAATTTTACCGTTTGGTTTAGACAAGAACAGATTTAATCAAAACAAAAATACAGTCTGGATTTCAGAGCGGGTTTAACTGCGTCGCTTGGGACGGAGAGTCAGAGGATCTTCAGAGAGCTAAAGTCACACTTGAAGGTCCTTCTGACGTACGCACAGTCACCGCGGTGACAGGTGCTATACGTGACCTTTATCTCAGAGGACATACTCTGCTCTTCAGACTCCTCAGCCTCGGAGGTCAGGCTGTCCATACAGAGAAGAGGAGATACCAGGAGAATTCAGACTTGTTTAACATTCGTCAAATGGCGCATTGGAGGAAGTGGTGACATAACGACTGATGCAGACCTCTCTGTGAAACTCAACACTTCTAGCTAATTTTCTCCACCAAGGAACCTTCCCCAGTTCTGGTATCTCCTGTGTATTTTTCCAGAAGACACTTTTACATGCACCTGCTATACCTATAGCTATTACATTACAAGTTATAACTACTTCCAAATAATCTGATGTGACACAGAAGTGCTAGGTTTTTTTGACGTTTCCTGATGTTTATCGTCAGACTCAGACTTTGCTGGTGAGATGCAACTTCCATGACAAATTGGGGAGAGTAGGGACACTAAGGGGAAAAGAGGACACTGAAGGCACAGGACAGAGACGACACTGAGGAAGACAGTGGAGGCACTGAGGGACACAGAGGTGGTATGGGTGGGGAGATGCTAGAGACACAGGGGACGCAGAGGAGGTATGGAAGGGGGCACTAGAGGCACAGGAGATACAGAGGAATTAATTGGGGGAGGAGACAAGAGGCACAGGGGGGCACTAGAGGCACAGGGGACTCAGAGGAGGTATGGAGGAGGACACTAGAGGCGTAGGAGACACAGAGGAGGTAATGAGGGGGTAGACACAAGAGGCACAGGGGACAGAGGAAGTATGGGGGGGGGGGTGCACTAGAGGTACAGGGGGCAGAGGTAGCAGTGTTTCTACTTGAGTACAAATTCCGGTTAAGAATGAACACACAGTCCCTATCTCTTTTATTAACTGGGGACTGCCTGTAATAGGAACTTGGCCTGGAGAGGGATATCGGGGGCAGGGCTGGGCTAAGGCAGAGGCGAGAGAGGCTCCAGCCTCAGAGCGCAGTGTTGGAGGGGCGCACAACTCACTCAGCTATCATTCCCCTATTGTGTTTGAAGCAGACAGAAGTAAGAAAAGGGGATACATGGCCTTACCTGCAACCCAGATAACTAGAGATTAAGGTGTTGGGGGCCCTGGGGCACTTCTTAGTCTAATAGCAATCAGTGTGTGACAGCTGGGGTGGGAGGGATGGGGGAGGGGCCTCAGTGTAATAGCAATCAGTGTGTGACGGCTGGAGTGGGAGGGATGGAGGGGCCTCTTAGTGTAATAGCAATCAGTGTGTGACGGCTGGGGTGGGAGGGATGGGGGGACCTCTTAGTCTAATAGAAATCAGTGTGTGACAGCTGGGGTGGGAGGGATGGGGGAGGGGCCTCTTAGTGTAATAGCAATCAGTGTGTGACGGCTGGAGTGGGAGGGATGGAGGGGCCTCTTAGTGTAATAGCAATCAGTGTGTGATGGCTGGGGTGGGAGGGATGAAGGAGGGGCCTCTTAGTGTAATAGCAATCAGTGTGTGACGGCTGTGGTAGGAGGGATGGGGAGGGGCCTCTTAGTGTAATAGCAATCAGTGTGTGACGGCTGGGGTGTAAGGGATGGGGAGGGGCCTCTTAGTGTAATAGCAATCAGTGTGTGACGGCTGGAGTGGGAGGGATGAAGGAGGGGCCTCTTAGTGTAATAGCAATCAGTGTGTGACGCTGGGGTGGGAGGGATGGAGGAGGGGCCTCTTAGTCTAATAGCAATCAGTGTGTGACGGCTGGGGTGGGAGGGATGGAGGAGGGGCCTCTTAGTATAATAGCAATCAGTGTGTGACGCCTGGGGTGGGAGGGATGAGGGAGGGGCCTCTTAGTGTAATAGCAATCAGTGTGTGACGGCTGGGGTGGGAGGGGCCTCTTAGTGTAATAGCAATCAGTGTGTGAAGGCTGGGGTGGGAGGGATGGGGGAGGGGCCTCTTAGTCTAATAGCAATCAGTGTGTGACGGCTGGGGTGGGAGGGAGGGGCCTCTTTGTGTAATAGTAATCAGTGTGTGACGGCTGGGGTGGGAGGGATGGAGGAGGGGCCTCTTAGTGTAATAGCAATCAGTGTGTGACGGCTGGGGTGGGAGGGATGGAGGAGGGGCCTCTTAGTGTAATAGCAATCAGTGTGTGACGGCTGGGGTGGGAGGGATGAAGGGGCGCACTTTGGTGTCTCAGCCTTGGGTGCTGGAGGACCTTGTCCCGCCTCTGATCGGGGGACCACGGCACTCACATGAGATTGACCAACAATCTAAAAGTTTCAACAAAAGAGCTTTCCATCTCACTAGCCGCAAACACAGTTCTAAGGACAGTCAATAAATAATGATTTTTAGAAAGCATACATTTTGTGCAAATGTAAGCTGCATAGCATTTGCATAAACCGGCAATAATTAGCATCTCATTGACAGTCTCTAGGTTCGGCTACCAGATCCACTCTTTTCCTTCCACCAATCCCGGCACGGAGAGGTCACATGACTCACCTGTAGCGGTAACACCACCAGCGCCACACAGATCATGATCACCACCAGCAGCTGCGACGGCCAGATTTTCGGCGTCACGTCTCCGTAGCCCACCGTGGAGAAGGTGACGATGCAGAAGTAGAAGGATTTGAAGAGTGACAGATTCTCGCCGGCTCTTTCCAAATGCTGAATGCCGCACATCCTGAAAAAGAACCGCAGATCAGTATATGGTGTCCGCTAATCTACTGCAACTACCTGTGAGCCGATTACTAGCCTGCCGCCTGGCTCCCTCTAGAGTCCACTAATATACTCCTCCCTTACTGCTGCCTGGCTCCCCCTAGTGGCTGCTAATATACTCCTCCCTTACTGCTGCCTGGCTCCCCCTAGTGTCTGCTAATATACTCCTCCCTCACTGGCCTGCTGCCTGGCTCCCTCTAGACTCCGCTAATATACTCCTCCCTCACTGGCCTGCTGCCTGGCTCCCCCTAGTGTCTGCTAATATACTCATTCCTTACTGGCCTGCTGCCTGGCTCCCCCTAGTGTCTGCTAATATACTCATCCCTTACTGGCCTGCTGCCTGGCTCCCCCTAGTGTCTGCTAATATACTCATCCCTCACTGGCCTGCTGCCTGGCTCCCCCTAGTGTCTGCTAACATACCCATCCCTTACTGGCCTGCTGCCTGGCTCCCCCTAGTGTCTGCTAATATACTCCTCCCTCACTGGCCTGCTGCCTGGCTCCCCCTAGTGTCTGCTAATAAACTCATCCCTTACTGGCCTGCTGCCTGGCTCCCCCTAGTGTCTGCTAATATACTCATCCCTCACTGGCCTGCAGCCTGGCTCCCCCTAGTGTCTGCTAATATACTCCTCCTTTACTGCTGCCTGGCTCCCCCTAGTGTCTGCTAATATACTCCTCCCTCACTGCTGCCTGGCTCCCCCTAGTGTCTGCTAATATACTCATACCTTACTGGCCTGCTGCCTGGCTCCCCCTAGTGTCTGCTAATATACTCCTCCCTTACTGCTGCCTGGCTCCCCCTAGTGTCTGCTAATATACTCCTCCCTTACTGCTGCCTGGCTCCCCCTAGTGTCTGCTAATATACTCATTCCTTGCTGGCCTGCTGCCTGGCTCCCCCTAGTGTCTGCTAATATACTCCTCTCTTACTGCTGCCTGGCTCCCCCTAGTGTCTGCTAATATACTCATCCCTTACTGGCCTGCCGCCTGGCTCACCCTAGTGTCTGCTAATATACTCCTCCCTTACTGGCCTGCTGCCTGGCTCCCCCTAGTGTCTGCTAATATACTCATTCCTTACTGGCCTGCTGCCTGGCTACCTCTAGTGTCTGCTAATATACTCATTCCTTACTGGCCTGCTGCCTGACTACCTCTAGTGTCTGCTAATATACTCCTCCCTCACTGGCCTGCTGCCTGGCTCCCTCTAGTGTCTGCTAATATACTCCTCCCTTACTGGCCTGCTGCCTGGCTCCCCCTAGTGTCTGCTAATATACTCCTCCCTCACTGGCCTGCTGCCTGGCTCCCTCTAGTGTCTGCTAATATACTCATTCCTTACTGGCCTGCTGCCTGGCTACCTCTAGTGTCTGCTAATATACTCCTCCCTCACTGGCCTGCTGCCTGGCTCCCTCTAGTGTCTGCTAATATACTCCTCCCTTACTGGCCTGCTGCCTGGCTCCCCCTAGTGTCTGCTAATATACTCCTCCCTTACTGGCCTGCTGCCTGGCTCCCCCTAGTGTCCGCTAATATACTCCTCCCTTACTGGCCTGCTGCCTGGCTCCCCCTAGTGTCCGCTAATATACTCCTCCCTCACTGGCCTGCTGCCTGGCTCCCCCTAGTGTCTGCTAATATACTCCTCCCTCGCTGGCCTGCTGCCTGGCTCCCCCTAGTGTCCGCTAATATACTCATCCCTTACTGGCCTGCTGCCTGGCTCCCCCTAGTGTCTGCTAATATACTCCTCCCTCACTGGCCTGCTGCCTGGCTCCCCCTAGTGTCTGCTAATATACTCCTCCCTTACTGGCCTGCTGCCTGGCTCCCTCTAGTGTCTGCTAATATACTCCTCCCTCACTGGCCTGCTGCCTGGCTCCCCCTAGTGTCCGCTAATATACTCCTCCCTCACTGGCCTGCTGCCTGGCTCCCCCTAGTGTCTGCTAATATACTCCTCCCTCACTGGCCTGCTGCCTGGCTCCCTCTAGAGTCCACTAATATACTCATCCCTCACTGGCCTGCTGCCTGGCTCCCTCTAGTGTCTGCTAATATACTCCTCCCTCACTGGCCTGCTGCCTGGCTCCCCCTAGTGTCTGCTAATATACTCATCCCTCACTGGCCTGCCGCCTGGCTCCCCCTAGTGTCTGCTAATATACTCCTCCCTCACTGTCCTGCTGCCTGGCTCCCTCTAGAGTCCACTAATATACTCATCCCTCACTGGCCTGCTGCCTGGCTCCCCCTAGTGTCTGCTAATATACTCATCCCTCACTGGCCTGCCGCCTGGCTCCCCCTAGTGTCTGCTAATATACTCCTCCCTCACTGGCCTGCTGCCTGGCTCCCCCTAGTGTCCGCTAATATTCTCATCCCTCACTGGCCTGCTGCCTGGCTCCCCCTAGTGTCTGCTAATAAACTCATCCCTCACTGGCTTGCTGCCTGGCTCCCCCTAGTGTCTGCTAATATACTTATCCCTCACTGGCCTGCTGCCTGGCTCCCCCTAGTGTCTGCTAATATACTTATCCCTTACTGGCCTGCTGCCTGGCTCCCCCTAGTGTCTGCTAATATACTCATCCCTCACTGGCCTGCTGCCTGGCTCCCCTAGTGTCTGCTAATATACTCCTCCCTCACTGGCCTGCTGCCTGGCTCCCCCTAGTGTCTGCTAATATACTTATCCCTCACTGGCCTGCTGCCTGGCTCCCCCTAGTGTCTGCTAATATACTCATCCCTCACTGGCCTGCTGCCTGGCTCCCCCTAGTGTCTGCTAATATACTCCCTTACTGGCCTGCTGCCTGGCTCCCCCTAGTGTCTGCTAATATACTCCTCCCTCACTGGCCTGCTGCCTGGCTCCCCCTAGTGTCTGCTAATATACTCCTCCCTTACTGGCCTGCTGCCTGGCTCCCTCTAGTGTCTGCTAATATACTCCTCCCTCACTGGCCTGCTGCCTGGCTCCACCTAGTGTCTGCTAATATACTCCTCCCTCACTGGCCTGCTGCCTGGCTCCCCCTAGTGTCCACTGATATACTCATCCCTTACTGGCCTGCTGCCTGGCTCCCCCAAGTGTCTGCTAATATACTCATCCCTCTCTGGCCTGCTGCCTGGCTCCCCCTAGTGTCTGCTAATATACTCCTCCCTCTCTGGCCTGCTGCCTGGCTCCCCCTAGTGTCTGCTAATATACTTATCCCTTACTGGCCTGCTGCCTGGCTCCCCCTAGTGTCTGCTAATATACTTATCCCTTACTGGCCTGCTGCCTGGCTCCCCCTAGTGTCTGCTAATATACTCATCCCTTACTGGCCTGCTGCCTGGCTCCCTCTAGTGTCTGCTAATATACTCATCCCTCACTGGCCTGCTGCCTGGCTCCCCCTAGTGTCTGCTAATATACTCATCCCTTACTGGCCTGCTGCCTGGCTCCCTCTAGTGTCTGCTAATATACTCATCCCTCACTGGCCTGCTGCCTGGCTCCCCCTAGTGTCCGCTAATATACTCACCCCTCACTGGCCTGCTGCCTGGCTCCCCCTAGTGTCTGCTAATAAACTCCTCCCTCACTGGCCTGCTGCCTGGCTCCCTCTAGTGTCTGCTAATATACTCACCCCTCACTGGCCTGCTGCCTGGCTCCTCCTAGTGTCTGCTAATATACTCCTCTCCTCTTTCTGATTCTTATCTGGTTTTCCTCGCCTGATTGAGCCACGCAGAATTGGGTATCTTGGCCTGATGAAGGGCATATACATATTTACACAGCCCGAAACGAACATGTGTCGTTGCCTTGAAAACTAATACCCGTTATAACTGCAACTGTTTACTAAGCTAAACCAGATATCGCTTTTTTGTCTTTGGCTCTAAGAGGACCCACTATCTGATATTTAAGAACTGTGCTCTTATATATTTTCTATTTTTGGATACACTTTTTTGTATATGTGTCAATAAAGTTTTTTTATAAGGAAATTTTTGTAATTTTGAGATTGCATTTCTATATGAGTCCTTTTCTAAAAGCAATATACTAATATACTCCTCCCTCACTGGCCTGCTGCCTGGCTCCCCTAGTGTCTGCTAATATACTCCTCCCTCACTGGCCTGCTGCCTGGCTCCCCCTAGTGTCTGCTAATATACTCCTCCCTCACTGGCCTGCCGCCTGGCTCCCCCTAGTGCCTGCTAATATACTCATCCCTTACAGGCCTGCTGCCTGGCTCCCTCTAGTGTCTGCTAATATACTCCTCCCTTACTGGCCTGCTGCCTGGCTCCCCCTAGTGTCTGCTAATATACTCATCCCTCACTGGCCTGCTGCCTGGCTCCCCCTAGTGTCTGCTAATATATTCCTCCCTCACTGGCCTGCTGCCTGGCTCCCCCTAGTGTCCGCTAATATACTCCTCCCTCACTGGCCTGCTGCCTGGCTCCCCCTAGTGTCCGCTAATATTCTCCTCCCTCACTGGCCTGCTGCCTGGCTCCCCCTAGTGTCTGCTAATATACTCATCCCTCACTGGCCTGCTGCCTGGCTCCCCCTAGTGTCTGCTAATATACTCATCCCTCACTGGCCTGCTGCCTGGCTCCCTCTAGTGTCTGCTAATATACTCATCCCTCACTGGCCTGCTGCCTGGCTCCCTCTAGTGTCTGCTAATATACTCATTCCTTACTGGCCTGCTGCCTGGCTACCTCTAGTGTCTGCTAATATATTCCTCCCTCACTGGCCTGCTGCCTGGCTCCCCCTAGTGTCTGCTAATATACTCCTCCCTCACTGGCCTGCTGCCTGGCTCCCCCTAGTGTCTGCTAATATACTCCTCCCTCACTGGCCTGCTGCCTGGCTCCCCCTAGTGTCTGCTAATATACTCCTCCCTCACTGGCCTGCTGCCTGGCTCCCCCTAGTGTCTGCTAATATACTCCTCCCTCACTGGCCTGCTGCCTGGCTCCCCCTAGTGTCTGCTAATATACTCATCCCTCACTGGCCTGCTGCCTGGCTCCCCCTAGTGTCTGCTAATATATTCCTCCCTCACTGGCCTGCTGCCTGGCTCCCCCTAGTGTCCGCTAATATACTCCTCCCTCACTGGCCTGCTGCCTGGCTCCCCCTAGTGTCTGCTAATATACTCCTCCCTCACTGGCCTGCTGCCTGGCTCCCCCTAGTGTCTGCTAATATACTCCTCCCTCACTGGCCTGCTGCCTGGCTCCCCCTAGTGTCTGCTAATATACTCATCCCTCACTGGCCTGCCGCCTGGCTCCCCCTAGTGTCTGCTAATATACTCATCCCTTACTGGCCTGCTGCCTGGCTCCCCCTAGTGTCTGCTAATATACTCCTCCCTTACTGGCCTGCTGCCTGGCTCCCTCTAGTGTCTGCTAATATACTCATCCCTCACTGGCCTGCTGCCTGGCTCCCCCTAGTGTCCGCTAATATTCTCCTCCCTCACTGGCCTGCTGCCTGGCTCCCCCTAGTGTCTGCTAATATACTCATCCCTCACTGGCCTGCTGCCTGGCTCCCCCTAGTGTCTGCTAATATACTCATCCCTCACTGGCCTGCTGCCTGGCTCCCTCTAGTGTCTGCTAATATACTCATCCCTCACTGGCCTGCTGCCTGGCTCCCCCTAGTGTCTGCTAATATACTCCTCCCTCACTGGCCTGCTGCCTGGCTCCCCCTAGTGTCTGCTAATATACTTATCCCTTACTGGTCTGCTGCCTGGCTCCCCCTAGTGTCTGCTAATATATTCCTCCCTCACTGGCCTGCTGCCTGGCTCCCCCTAGTGTCTGCTAATATACTCCTCCCTCACTAGCCTGCTGCCTGGCTCCCCCTAGTGTCTGCTAATATACTCCTCCCTCACTGGCCTGCTGCCTGGCTCCCCCTAGTGTCTGCTAATATACTCCTCCCTCACTGGCCTGCTGCCTGGCTCCCCCTAGTGTCTGCTAATATACTCATCCCTCACTGGCCTGCTGCCTGGCTCCCCCTAGTGTCTGCTAATATATTCCTTCCTCACTGGCCTGCTGCCTGGCTCCCCCTAGTGTCCGCTAATATACTCCTCCCTCACTGGCCTGCTGCCTGGCTCCCCCTAGTGTCTGCTAATATACTCCTCCCTCACTGGCCTGCTGCCTGGCTCCCCCTAGTGTCTGCTAATATACTCCTCCCTCACTAGCCTGCTGCCTGGCTCCCCCTAGTGTCTGCTAATATACTCATCCCTCACTGGCCTGCCGCCTGGCTCCCCCTAGTGCCTGCTAATATACTCATCCCTTACTGGCCTGCTGCCTGGCTCCCCCTAGTGTCTTCTAATATACTCCTCCCTTACTGGCCTGCTGCCTGGCTCCCTCTAGTGTCTGCTAATATACTCATCCCTTACTGGCCTGCTGCCTGGCTCCCTCTAGTGTCTGCTAATATACTCATCCCTCACTGGCCTGCCGCCTGGCTCCCCCTAGTGTCTGCTAATATACTTATCCCTTACTGGCCTGCTGCCTGGCTCCCCCTAGTGTCTGCTAATATACTTATCCCTCACTGGCCTGCTGCCTGGCTCCCCCTAGTGTCTGCTAATATATTCCTCCCTCACTGGCCTGCTGCCTGGCTCCCCCTAGTGTCTGCTAATATACTCCTCCCTCACTGGCCTGCTGCCTGGCTCCCCCTAGTGTCTGCAAATATACTCCTCCCTCACTGGCCTGCTGCCTGGCTCCCCCTAGTGTCTGCTAATATACTCATCCCTCACTGGCCTGCTGCCTGGCTCCCCCTAGTGTCTGCTAATATACTCATCCCTCACTGGCCTGCTGCCTGGCTCCCCCTAGTGTCTGCTAATATACTCATCCCTCACTGGCCAGCTGCCTGGCTCCCTCTAGTGTCTGCTAATATACTCATCCCTTACTGGCCTGCTGCCTGGCTCCCTCTAGTGTCTGCTAATATATTCATCCCTTACTGGCCTGCTGCCTGGCTCCCCCTAGTGTCTGCTAATATACTCCTCCCTCACTGGCCTGCTGCCTGGCTCCCTCTAGTGTCTGCTAATATACTCACCCCCCACTGGCCTGCTGCCTGGCTCCCCCTAGTGTCTGCTAATATACTCATCCCTCACTGGCCTGCTGCCTGGCTCCCCCTAGTGTCTGCTAATATACTCCTCCCTCACTGGCCTGCTGCCTGGCTCCCCCTAGTGTCTGCTAATATACTCCTCCCTCACTAGCCTGCTGCCTGGCTCCCCCTAGTGTCTGCTAATATACTCATCCCTCACTGGCCTGCCGCCTGGCTCCCCCTAGTGCCTGCTAATATACTCATCCCTTACTGGCCTGCTGCCTGGCTCCCCCTAGTGTCTGCTAATATACTCTTCCCTTACTGGCCTGCTGCCTGGCTCCCTCTAGTGTCTGCTAATATACTCATCCCTTACTGGCCTGCTGCCTGGCTCCCTCTAGTGTCTGCTAATATACTCATCCCTCACTGGCCTGCCGCCTGGCTCCCCCTAGTGTCTGCTAATATACTTATCCCTTACTGGCCTGCTGCCTGGCTCCCCCTAGTGTCTGCTAATATACTTATCCCTCACTGGCCTGCTGCCTGGCTCCCCCTAGTGTCTGCTAATATATTCCTCCCTCACTGGCCTGCTGCCTGGCTCCCCCTAGTGTCTGCTAATATACTCCTCCCTCACTGGCCTGCTGCCTGGCTCCCCCTAGTGTCTGCTAATATACTCCTCCCTCACTGGCCTGCTGCCTGGCTCCCCCTAGTGTCTGCTAATATACTCATCCCTCACTGGCCTGCTGCCTGGCTCCCCCTAGTGTCTGCTAATATACTCATCCCTCACTGGCCTGCTGCCTGGCTCCCCCTAGTGTCTGCTAATATACTCATCCCTCACTGGCCTGCTGCCTGGCTCCCTCTAGTGTCTGCTAATATACTCATCCCTTACTGGCCTGCTGCCTGGCTCCCTCTAGTGTCTGCTAATATACTCATCCCTTACTGGCCTGCTGCCTGGCTTCCCCTAGTTTCTGCTAATATACTCCTCCCTCACTGGCCTGCTGCCTGGCTCCCTCTAGTGTCTGCTAATATACTCATCCCTCACTGGCCTGCTGCCTGGCTCCCCCTAGTGTCTGCTAATATACTCATCCCTCACTGGCCTGCTGCCTGGCTCCCTCTAGTGTCTGCTAATATACTCATCCCTTACTGGCCTGCTGCCTGGCTCCCTCTAGTGTCTGCTAATATACTCATCCCTTACTGGCCTGCTGCCTGGCTCCCTCTAGTGTCTGCTAATATACTCATCCCTTACTGGCCTGCTGCCTGGCTCCCCCTAGTGTCTGCTAATATACTTATCCCTTACTGGCCTGCTGCCTGGCTCCCCCTAGTGTCTGCTAATATACTCATCCCTCACTGGCCTGCTGCCTGGCTCCCTCTAGTGTCTGCTAATATACTCCTCCCTCACTGGCCTGCTGCCTGACTCCCCCTAGTGTCTGCTAATATACTCATCCCTTACTGGCCTGCTGCCTGGCTCCCTCTAGTGTCTGCTAATATACTCCTCCCTCACTGGCCTGCTGCCTGACTCCCCCTAGTGTCTGCTAATATACTCATCCCTCACTGGCCTGCTGCCTGGCTCCCCCTAGTGTCTGCTAATATACTCATCCCTCACTGGCCTGCTGCCTGGCTCCCCCTAGTGTCTGCTAATATACTCCTCCCTTACTGGCCTGCTGCCTGGCTCCCCCTAGTGTCTGCTAATATACTCATCCCTCACTGGCCTGCTGCCTGGCTCCCCCTAGTGTCTGCTAATATACTCATCCCTTACTGGCCTGCTGCCTGGCTCCCTCTAGTGTCTGCTAATATACTCATCCCTTACTGGCCTGCTGCCTGGCTCCCTCTAGTGTCTGCTAATATACTCCTCCCTTACTGGCCTGCTGCCTGGCTCCCCCTAGTGTCTGCTAATATACTCATCCCTTACTGGCCTGCCGCCTGGCTCCCCCTAGTGCCTGCTAATATACTCATCCCTTACTGGCCTGCTGCCTGGCTCCCCCTAGTGTCTTCTAATATACTCCTCCCTTACTGGCCTGCTGCCTGGCTCCCTCTAGTGTCTGCTAATATACTCATCCCTTACTGGCCTGCTGCCTGGCTCCCTCTAGTGTCTGCTAATATACTCATCCCTCACTGGCCTGCCGCCTGGCTCCCCCTAGTGTCTGCTAATATACTTATCCCTTACTGGCCTGCTGCCTGGCTCCCCCTAGTGTCTGCTAATATACTTATCCCTCACTGGCCTGCTGCCTGGCTCCCCCTAGTGTCTGCTAATATATTCCTCCCTCACTGGCCTGCTGCCTGGCTCCCCCTAGTGTCTGCTAATATACTCCTCCCTCACTGGCCTGCTGCCTGGCTCCCCCTAGTGTCTGCTAATATACTCCTCCCTCACTGGCCTGCTGCCTGGCTCCCCCTAGTGTCTGCTAATATACTCATCCCTCACTGGCCTGCTGCCTGGCTCCCCCTAGTGTCTGCTAATATACTCATCCCTCACTGGCCTGCTGCCTGGCTCCCCCTAGTGTCTGCTAATATACTCATCCCTCACTGGCCTGCTGCCTGGCTCCCTCTAGTGTCTGCTAATATACTCATCCCTTACTGGCCTGCTGCCTGGCTCCCTCTAGTGTCTGCTAATATATTCATCCCTTACTGGCCTGCTGCCTGGCTCCCCCTAGTGTCTGCTAATATACTCCTCCCTTACTGGCCTGCTGCCTGGCTCCCTCTAGTGTCTGCTAATATACTCATCCCCCACTGGCCTGCTGCCTGGCTCCCCCTAGTGTCTGCTAATATACTCATCCCTCACTGGCCTGCTGCCTGGCTCCCCCTAGTGTCTGCTAATATACTCCTCCCTCACTGGCCTGCTGCCTGGCTCCCCCTAGTGTCTGCTAATATACTCCTCCCTCACTAGCCTGCTGCCTGGCTCCCCCTAGTGTCTGCTAATATACTCATCCCTCACTGGCCTGCCGCCTGGCTCCCCCTAGTGCCTGCTAATATACTCATCCCTTACTGGCCTGCTGCCTGGCTCCCCCTAGTGTCTGCTAATATACTCTTCCCTTACTGGCCTGCTGCCTGGCTCCCTCTAGTGTCTGCTAATATACTCATCCCTTACTGGCCTGCTGCCTGGCTCCCTCTAGTGTCTGCTAATATACTCATCCCTCACTGGCCTGCCGCCTGGCTCCCCCTAGTGTCTGCTAATATACTTATCCCTTACTGGCCTGCTGCCTGGCTCCCCCTAGTGTCTGCTAATATACTTATCCCTCACTGGCCTGCTGCCTGGCTCCCCCTAGTGTCTGCTAATATATTCCTCCCTCACTGGCCTGCTGCCTGGCTCCCCCTAGTGTCTGCTAATATACTCCTCCCTCACTGGCCTGCTGCCTGGCTCCCCCTAGTGTCTGCTAATATACTCCTCCCTCACTGGCCTGCTGCCTGGCTCCCCCTAGTGTCTGCTAATATACTCATCCCTCACTGGCCTGCTGCCTGGCTCCCCCTAGTGTCTGCTAATATACTCATCCCTCACTGGCCTGCTGCCTGGCTCCCCCTAGTGTCTGCTAATATACTCATCCCTCACTGGCCTGCTGCCTGGCTCCCTCTAGTGTCTGCTAATATACTCATCCCTTACTGGCCTGCTGCCTGGCTCCCTCTAGTGTCTGCTAATATACTCATCCCTTACTGGCCTGCTGCCTGGCTCCCCCTAGTTTCTGCTAATATACTCCTCCCTCACTGGCCTGCTGCCTGGCTCCCTCTAGTGTCTGCTAATATACTCATCCCTCACTGGCCTGCTGCCTGGCTCCCCCTAGTGTCTGCTAATATACTCATCCCTCACTGGCCTGCTGCCTGGCTCCCTCTAGTGTCTGCTAATATACTCATCCCTTACTGGCCTGCTGCCTGGCTCCCTCTAGTGTCTGCTAATATACTCATCCCTTACTGGCCTGCTGCCTGGCTCCCTCTAGTGTCTGCTAATATACTCATCCCTTACTGGCCTGCTGCCTGGCTCCCCCTAGTGTCTGCTAATATACTCATCCCTCACTGGCCTGCTGCCTGGCTTCCCCCTAGTGTCTGCTAATATACTCATCCCTCACTGGCCTGCTGCCTGGCTCCCTCTAGTGTCTGCTAATATACTCATCCCTTACTGGCCTGCTGCCTGGCTCCCTCTAGTGTCTGCTAATATACTCATCCCTTACTGGCCTGCTGCCTGGCTCCCTCTAGTGTCTGCTAATATACTCATCCCTTACTGGCCTGCTGCCTGGCTCCCCCTAGTGTCTGCTAATATACTCATCCCTCACTGGCCTGCTGCCTGGCTCCCTCTAGTGTCTGCTAATATACTCATCCCTCACTGGCCTGCTGCCTGGCTCCCTCTAGTGTCTGCTAATATACTCATCCCTTACTGGCCTGCTGCCTGGCTCCCTCTAGTGTCTGCTAATATACTCCTCCCTCACTGGCCTGCTGCCTGACTCCCCCTAGTGTCTGCTAATATACTCATCCCTCACTGGCCTGCTGCCTGGCTCCCCCTAGTGTCTGCTAATATACTCATCCCTCACTGGCCTGCTGCCTGGCTCCCCCTAGTGTCCGCTAATATTCTCCTCCCTCACTGGCCTGCTGCCTGGCTCCCCCTAGTGTCTGCTAATATACTCATCCCTCACTGGCCTGCTGCCTGGCTCCCCCTAGTGTCTGCTAATATACTCATCCCTCACTGGCCTGCTGCCTGGCTCCCTCTAGTGTCTGCTAATATACTCATCCCTCACTGGCCTGCTGCCTGGCTCCCTCTAGTGTCTGCTAATATACTCATTCCTTACTGGCCTGCTGCCTGGCTACCTCTAGTGTCTGCTAATATATTCCTCCCTCACTGGCCTGCTGCCTGGCTCCCCCTAGTGTCTGCTAATATACTCCTCCCTCACTGGCCTGCTGCCTGGCTCCCCCTAGTGTCTGCTAATATACTCCTCCCTCACTGGCCTGCTGCCTGGCTCCCCCTAGTGTCTGCTAATATACTCCTCCCTCACTGGCCTGCTGCCTGGCTCCCCCTAGTGTCTGCTAATATACTCCTCCCTCACTGGCCTGCTGCCTGGCTCCCCCTAGTGTCTGCTAATATACTCATCCCTCACTGGCCTGCTGCCTGGCTCCCCCTAGTGTCTGCTAATATATTCCTCCCTCACTGGCCTGCTGCCTGGCTCCCCCTAGTGTCCGCTAATATACTCCTCCCTCACTGGCCTGCTGCCTGGCTCCCCCTAGTGTCTGCTAATATACTCCTCCCTCACTGGCCTGCTGCCTGGCTCCCCCTAGTGTCTGCTAATATACTCATCCCTCACTGGCCTGCCGCCTGGCTCCCCCTAGTGTCTGCTAATATACTCATCCCTTACTGGCCTGCTGCCTGGCTCCCCCTAGTGTCTGCTAATATACTCCTCCCTTACTGGCCTGCTGCCTGGCTCCCCCTAGTGTCTGCTAATATACTCCTCCCTCACTAGCCTGCTGCCTGGCTCCCCCTAGTGTCTGCTAATATACTCATCCCTCACTGGCCTGCTGCCTGGCTCCCCCTAGTGTCTGCTAATATATTCCTTCCTCACTGGCCTGCTGCCTGGCTCCCCCTAGTGTCCGCTAATATACTCCTCCCTCACTAGCCTGCTGCCTGGCTCCCCCTAGTGTCTGCTAATATACTCATCCCTCACTGGCCTGCTGCCTGGCTCCCCCTAGTGTCTGCTAATATACTCATCCCTCACTGGCCTGCTGCCTGGCTCCCCCTAGTGTCTGCTAATATATTCCTTCCTCACTGGCCTGCTGCCTGGCTCCCCCTAGTGTCCGCTAATATACTCCTCCCTCACTGGCCTGCTGCCTGGCTCCCCCTAGTGTCTGCTAATATACTCATCCCTCACTGGCCTGCTGCCTGGCTCCCCCTAGTGTCTGCTAATATATTCCTTCCTCACTGGCCTGCTGCCTGGCTCCCCCTAGTGTCCGCTAATATACTCCTCCCTCACTGGCCTGCTGCCTGGCTCCCCCTAGTGTCTGCTAATATACTCCTCCCTCACTAGCCTGCTGCCTGGCTCCCCCTAGTGTCTGCTAATATACTCATCCCTCACTGGCCTGCTGCCTGGCTCCCCCTAGTGTCTGCTAATATATTCCTTCCTCACTGGCCTGCTGCCTGGCTCCCCCTAGTGTCCGCTAATATACTCCTCCCTCACTAGCCTGCTGCCTGGCTCCCCCTAGTGTCTGCTAATATACTCCTCCCTCACTAGCCTGCTGCCTGGCTCCCCCTAGTGTCTGCTAATATACTCATCCCTCACTGGCCTGCTGCCTGGCTCCCCCTAGTGTCTGCTAATATATTCCTTCCTCACTGGCCTGCTGCCTGGCTCCCCCTAGTGTCCGCTAATATACTCCTCCCTCACTGGCCTGCTGCCTGGCTCCCCCTAGTGTCTGCTAATATACTCCTCCCTCACTGGCCTGCTGCCTGGCTCCCCCTAGTGTCTGCTAATATACTCCTCCCTCACTAGCCTGCTGCCTGGCTCCCCCTAGTGTCTGCTAATATACTCATCCCTCACTGGCCTGCCGCCTGGCTCCCCCTAGTGCCTGCTAATATACTCATCCCTTACTGGCCTGCTGCCTGGCTCCCCCTAGTGTCCGCTAATATACTCCTCCCTCACTGGCCTGCTGCCTGGCTCCCCCTAGTGTCTGCTAATATACTCCTCCCTCACTGGCCTGCTGCCTGGCTCCCCCTAGTGTCTGCTAATATACTCCTCCCTCACTAGCCTGCTGCCTGGCTCCCCCTAGTGTCTGCTAATATACTCATCCCTCACTGGCCTGCTGCCTGGCTCCCTCTAGTGTCTGCTAATATACTCATCCCTTACTGGCCTGCTGCCTGGCTCCCTCTAGTGTCTGCTAATATACTCATCCCTTACTGGCCTGCTGCCTGGCTCCCTCTAGTGTCTGCTAATATACTCATTCCTTACTGGCCTGCTGCCTGGCTCCCTCTAGTGTCTGCTAATATACTCATCCCTTACTGGCCTGCTGCCTGGCTCCCTCTAGTGTCTGCTAATATACTCATCCCTTACTGGCCTGCTGCCTGGCTCCCCCTAGTGTCTGCTAATATACTCATCCCTCACTGGCCTGCTGCCTGGCTCCCTCTAGTGTCTGCTAATATACTCATCCCTCACTGGCCTGCTGCCTGGCTCCCTCTAGTGTCTGCTAATATACTCATCCCTTACTGGCCTGCTGCCTGGCTCCCTCTAGTGTCTGCTAATATACTCCTCCCTCACTGGCCTGCTGCCTGACTCCCCCTAGTGTCTGCTAATATACTCATCCCTCACTGGCCTGCTGCCTGGCTCCCCCTAGTGTCTGCTAATATACTCATCCCTCACTGGCCTGCTGCCTGGCTCCCCCTAGTGTCCGCTAATATTCTCCTCCCTCACTGGCCTGCTGCCTGGCTCCCCCTAGTGTCTGCTAATATACTCATCCCTCACTGGCCTGCTGCCTGGCTCCCCCTAGTGTCTGCTAATATACTCATCCCTCACTGGCCTGCTGCCTGGCTCCCTCTAGTGTCTGCTAATATACTCATCCCTCACTGGCCTGCTGCCTGGCTCCCTCTAGTGTCTGCTAATATACTCATTCCTTACTGGCCTGCTGCCTGGCTACCTCTAGTGTCTGCTAATATATTCCTCCCTCACTGGCCTGCTGCCTGGCTCCCCCTAGTGTCTGCTAATATACTCCTCCCTCACTGGCCTGCTGCCTGGCTCCCCCTAGTGTCTGCTAATATACTCCTCCCTCACTGGCCTGCTGCCTGGCTCCCCCTAGTGTCTGCTAATATACTCCTCCCTCACTGGCCTGCTGCCTGGCTCCCCCTAGTGTCTGCTAATATACTCCTCCCTCACTGGCCTGCTGCCTGGCTCCCCCTAGTGTCTGCTAATATACTCATCCCTCACTGGCCTGCTGCCTGGCTCCCCCTAGTGTCTGCTAATATATTCCTCCCTCACTGGCCTGCTGCCTGGCTCCCCCTAGTGTCCGCTAATATACTCCTCCCTCACTGGCCTGCTGCCTGGCTCCCCCTAGTGTCTGCTAATATACTCCTCCCTCACTGGCCTGCTGCCTGGCTCCCCCTAGTGTCTGCTAATATACTCATCCCTCACTGGCCTGCCGCCTGGCTCCCCCTAGTGTCTGCTAATATACTCATCCCTTACTGGCCTGCTGCCTGGCTCCCCCTAGTGTCTGCTAATATACTCCTCCCTTACTGGCCTGCTGCCTGGCTCCCCCTAGTGTCTGCTAATATACTCCTCCCTCACTAGCCTGCTGCCTGGCTCCCCCTAGTGTCTGCTAATATACTCATCCCTCACTGGCCTGCTGCCTGGCTCCCCCTAGTGTCTGCTAATATATTCCTTCCTCACTGGCCTGCTGCCTGGCTCCCCCTAGTGTCCGCTAATATACTCCTCCCTCACTGGCCTGCTGCCTGGCTCCCCCTAGTGTCTGCTAATATACTCCTCCCTCACTGGCCTGCTGCCTGGCTCCCCCTAGTGTCTGCTAATATACTCCTCCCTCACTAGCCTGCTGCCTGGCTCCCCCTAGTGTCTGCTAATATACTCATCCCTCACTGGCCTGCCGCCTGGCTCCCCCTAGTGCCTGCTAATATACTCATCCCTTACTGGCCTGCTGCCTGGCTCCCCCTAGTGTCTTCTAATATACTCCTCCCTTACTGGCCTGCTGCCTGGCTCCCTCTAGTGTCTGCTAATATACTCATCCCTCACTGGCCTGCCGCCTGGCTCCCCCTAGTGTCTGCTAATATACTTATCCCTTACTGGCCTGCTGCCTGGCTCCCCCTAGTGTCTGCTAATATACTTATCCCTCACTGGCCTGCTGCCTGGCTCCCCCTAGTGTCTGCTAATATATTCCTCCCTCACTGGCCTGCTGCCTGGCTCCCCCTAGTGTCTGCTAATATACTCCTCCCTCACTGGCCTGCTGCCTGGCTCCCCCTAGTGTCTGCAAATATACTCCTCCCTCACTGGCCTGCTGCCTGGCTCCCCCTAGTGTCTGCTAATATACTCATCCCTCACTGGCCTGCTGCCTGGCTCCCCCTAGTGTCTGCTAATATACTCATCCCTCACTGGCCTGCTGCCTGGCTCCCCCTAGTGTCTGCTAATATACTCATCCCTCACTGGCCAGCTGCCTGGCTCCCTCTAGTGTCTGCTAATATACTCATCCCTTACTGGCCTGCTGCCTGGCTCCCTCTAGTGTCTGCTAATATATTCATCCCTTACTGGCCTGCTGCCTGGCTCCCCCTAGTGTCTGCTAATATACTCCTCCCTCACTGGCCTGCTGCCTGGCTCCCTCTAGTGTCTGCTAATATACTCACCCCCCACTGGCCTGCTGCCTGGCTCCCCCTAGTGTCTGCTAATATACTCCTCCCTCACTGGCCTGCTGCCTGGCTCCCCCTAGTGTCTGCTAATATACTCCTCCCTCACTAGCCTGCTGCCTGGCTCCCCCTAGTGTCTGCTAATATACTCATCCCTCACTGGCCTGCTGCCTGGCTCCCTCTAGTGTCTGCTAATATACTCATCCCTTACTGGCCTGCTGCCTGGCTCCCTCTAGTGTCTGCTAATATACTCATCCCTTACTGGCCTGCTGCCTGGCTCCCTCTAGTGTCTGCTAATATACTCATTCCTTACTGGCCTGCTGCCTGGCTCCCTCTAGTGTCTGCTAATATACTCATCCCTTACTGGCCTGCTGCCTGGCTCCCTCTAGTGTCTGCTAATATACTCATCCCTTACTGGCCTGCTGCCTGGCTCCCCCTAGTGTCTGCTAATATACTCATCCCTCACTGGCCTGCTGCCTGGCTCCCTCTAGTGTCTGCTAATATACTCATCCCTCACTGGCCTGCTGCCTGGCTCCCTCTAGTGTCTGCTAATATACTCATCCCTTACTGGCCTGCTGCCTGGCTCCCTCTAGTGTCTGCTAATATACTCCTCCCTCACTGGCCTGCTGCCTGACTCCCCCTAGTGTCTGCTAATATACTCATCCCTCACTGGCCTGCTGCCTGGCTCCCCCTAGTGTCTGCTAATATACTCATCCCTCACTGGCCTGCTGCCTGGCTCCCCCTAGTGTCCGCTAATATTCTCCTCCCTCACTGGCCTGCTGCCTGGCTCCCCCTAGTGTCTGCTAATATACTCATCCCTCACTGGCCTGCTGCCTGGCTCCCCCTAGTGTCTGCTAATATACTCATCCCTCACTGGCCTGCTGCCTGGCTCCCTCTAGTGTCTGCTAATATACTCATCCCTCACTGGCCTGCTGCCTGGCTCCCTCTAGTGTCTGCTAATATACTCATTCCTTACTGGCCTGCTGCCTGGCTACCTCTAGTGTCTGCTAATATATTCCTCCCTCACTGGCCTGCTGCCTGGCTCCCCCTAGTGTCTGCTAATATACTCCTCCCTCACTGGCCTGCTGCCTGGCTCCCCCTAGTGTCTGCTAATATACTCCTCCCTCACTGGCCTGCTGCCTGGCTCCCCCTAGTGTCTGCTAATATACTCCTCCCTCACTGGCCTGCTGCCTGGCTCCCCCTAGTGTCTGCTAATATACTCCTCCCTCACTGGCCTGCTGCCTGGCTCCCCCTAGTGTCTGCTAATATACTCATCCCTCACTGGCCTGCTGCCTGGCTCCCCCTAGTGTCTGCTAATATATTCCTCCCTCACTGGCCTGCTGCCTGGCTCCCCCTAGTGTCCGCTAATATACTCCTCCCTCACTGGCCTGCTGCCTGGCTCCCCCTAGTGTCTGCTAATATACTCCTCCCTCACTGGCCTGCTGCCTGGCTCCCCCTAGTGTCTGCTAATATACTCATCCCTCACTGGCCTGCCGCCTGGCTCCCCCTAGTGTCTGCTAATATACTCATCCCTTACTGGCCTGCTGCCTGGCTCCCCCTAGTGTCTGCTAATATACTCCTCCCTTACTGGCCTGCTGCCTGGCTCCCCCTAGTGTCTGCTAATATACTCCTCCCTCACTAGCCTGCTGCCTGGCTCCCCCTAGTGTCTGCTAATATACTCATCCCTCACTGGCCTGCTGCCTGGCTCCCCCTAGTGTCTGCTAATATATTCCTTCCTCACTGGCCTGCTGCCTGGCTCCCCCTAGTGTCCGCTAATATACTCCTCCCTCACTGGCCTGCTGCCTGGCTCCCCCTAGTGTCTGCTAATATACTCCTCCCTCACTGGCCTGCTGCCTGGCTCCCCCTAGTGTCTGCTAATATACTCCTCCCTCACTAGCCTGCTGCCTGGCTCCCCCTAGTGTCTGCTAATATACTCATCCCTCACTGGCCTGCCGCCTGGCTCCCCCTAGTGCCTGCTAATATACTCATCCCTTACTGGCCTGCTGCCTGGCTCCCCCTAGTGTCTTCTAATATACTCCTCCCTTACTGGCCTGCTGCCTGGCTCCCTCTAGTGTCTGCTAATATACTCATCCCTCACTGGCCTGCCGCCTGGCTCCCCCTAGTGTCTGCTAATATACTTATCCCTTACTGGCCTGCTGCCTGGCTCCCCCTAGTGTCTGCTAATATACTTATCCCTCACTGGCCTGCTGCCTGGCTCCCCCTAGTGTCTGCTAATATATTCCTCCCTCACTGGCCTGCTGCCTGGCTCCCCCTAGTGTCTGCTAATATACTCCTCCCTCACTGGCCTGCTGCCTGGCTCCCCCTAGTGTCTGCAAATATACTCCTCCCTCACTGGCCTGCTGCCTGGCTCCCCCTAGTGTCTGCTAATATACTCATCCCTCACTGGCCTGCTGCCTGGCTCCCCCTAGTGTCTGCTAATATACTCATCCCTCACTGGCCTGCTGCCTGGCTCCCCCTAGTGTCTGCTAATATACTCATCCCTCACTGGCCAGCTGCCTGGCTCCCTCTAGTGTCTGCTAATATACTCATCCCTTACTGGCCTGCTGCCTGGCTCCCTCTAGTGTCTGCTAATATATTCATCCCTTACTGGCCTGCTGCCTGGCTCCCCCTAGTGTCTGCTAATATACTCCTCCCTCACTGGCCTGCTGCCTGGCTCCCTCTAGTGTCTGCTAATATACTCACCCCCCACTGGCCTGCTGCCTGGCTCCCCCTAGTGTCTGCTAATATACTCATCCCTCACTGGCCTGCTGCCTGGCTCCCCCTAGTGTCTGCTAATATACTCCTCCCTCACTGGCCTGCTGCCTGGCTCCCCCTAGTGTCTGCTAATATACTCCTCCCTCACTAGCCTGCTGCCTGGCTCCCCCTAGTGTCTGCTAATATACTCATCCCTCACTGGCCTGCCGCCTGGCTCCCCCTAGTGCCTGCTAATATACTCATCCCTTACTGGCCTGCTGCCTGGCTCCCCCTAGTGTCTGCTAATATACTCTTCCCTTACTGGCCTGCTGCCTGGCTCCCTCTAGTGTCTGCTAATATACTCATCCCTTACTGGCCTGCTGCCTGGCTCCCTCTAGTGTCTGCTAATATACTCATCCCTCACTGGCCTGCCGCCTGGCTCCCCCTAGTGTCTGCTAATATACTTATCCCTTACTGGCCTGCTGCCTGGCTCCCCCTAGTGTCTGCTAATATACTTATCCCTCACTGGCCTGCTGCCTGGCTCCCCCTAGTGTCTGCTAATATACTCATCCCTCACTGGCCTGCTGCCTGGCTCCCTCTAGTGTCTGCTAATATACTCATCCCTTACTGGCCTGCTGCCTGGCTCCCCCTAGTGTCTGCTAATATACTCCTCCCTCACTGGCCTGCTGCCTGGCTCCCCCTAGTGTCTGCTAATATACTCCTCCCTCACTGGCCTGCTGCCTGGCTCCCCCTAGTGTCTGCTAATATACTCATCCCTCACTGGCCTGCTGCCTGGCTCCCTCTAGTGTCTGCTAATATATTCCTCCCTCACTGGCCTGCTGCCTGGCTCCCCCTAGTGTCTGCTAATATACTCCTCCCTCACTGGCCTGCTGCCTGGCTCCCCCTAGTGTCTGCTAATATACTCCTCCCTCACTGGCCTGCTGCCTGGCTCCCCCTAGTGTCTGCTAATATACTCATCCCTCACTGGCCTGCTGCCTGGCTCCCCCTAGTGTCTGCTAATATACTCATCCCTCACTGGCCTGCTGCCTGGCTCCCCCTAGTGTCTGCTAATATACTCATCCCTCACTGGCCTGCTGCCTGGCTCCCTCTAGTGTCTGCTAATATACTCATCCCTTACTGGCCTGCTGCCTGGCTCCCTCTAGTGTCTGCTAATATACTCATCCCTTACTGGCCTGCTGCCTGGCTCCCCCTAGTTTCTGCTAATATACTCCTCCCTCACTGGCCTGCTGCCTGGCTCCCTCTAGTGTCTGCTAATATACTCATCCCTCACTGGCCTGCTGCCTGGCTCCCCCTAGTGTCTGCTAATATACTCATCCCTCACTGGCCTGCTGCCTGGCTCCCTCTAGTGTCTGCTAATATACTCATCCCTTACTGGCCTGCTGCCTGGCTCCCTCTAGTGTCTGCTAATATACTCATCCCTTACTGGCCTGCTGCCTGGCTCCCTCTAGTGTCTGCTAATATACTCATCCCTTACTGGCCTGCTGCCTGGCTCCCCCTAGTGTCTGCTAATATACTTATCCCTTACTGGCCTGCTGCCTGGCTCCCCCTAGTGTCTGCTAATATACTCATCCCTCACTGGCCTGCTGCCTGGCTCCCTCTAGTGTCTGCTAATATACTCATCCCTTACTGGCCTGCTGCCTGGCTCCCTCTAGTGTCTGCTAATATACTCCTCCCTCACTGGCCTGCTGCCTGACTCCCCCTAGTGTCTGCTAATATACTCATCCCTCACTGGCCTGCTGCCTGGCTCCCCCTAGTGTCTGCTAATATACTCATCCCTCACTGGCCTGCTGCCTGGCTCCCCCTAGTGTCTGCTAATATACTCCTCCCTTACTGGCCTGCTGCCTGGCTCCCCCTAGTGTCTGCTAATATACTCATCCCTCACTGGCCTGCTGCCTGGCTCCCCCTAGTGTCTGCTAATATACTCATCCCTTACTGGCCTGCTGCCTGGCTCCCTCTAGTGTCTGCTAATATACTCATCCCTTACTGGCCTGCTGCCTGGCTCCCTCTAGTGTCTGCTAATATACTCCTCCCTTACTGGCCTGCTGCCTGGCTCCCTCTAGTGTCTGCTAATATACTCATCCCTTACTGGCCTGCCGCCTGGCTCCCCCTAGTGCCTGCTAATATACTCATCCCTTACTGGCCTGCTGCCTGGCTCCCCCTAGTGTCTTCTAATATACTCCTCCCTTACTGGCCTGCTGCCTGGCTCCCTCTAGTGTCTGCTAATATACTCATCCCTTACTGGCCTGCTGCCTGGCTCCCTCTAGTGTCTGCTAATATACTCATCCCTCACTGGCCTGCCGCCTGGCTCCCCCTAGTGTCTGCTAATATACTTATCCCTTACTGGCCTGCTGCCTGGCTCCCCCTAGTGTCTGCTAATATACTTATCCCTCACTGGCCTGCTGCCTGGCTCCCCCTAGTGTCTGCTAATATATTCCTCCCTCACTGGCCTGCTGCCTGGCTCCCCCTAGTGTCTGCTAATATACTCCTCCCTCACTGGCCTGCTGCCTGGCTCCCCCTAGTGTCTGCTAATATACTCCTCCCTCACTGGCCTGCTGCCTGGCTCCCCCTAGTGTCTGCTAATATACTCATCCCTCACTGGCCTGCTGCCTGGCTCCCCCTAGTGTCTGCTAATATACTCATCCCTCACTGGCCTGCTGCCTGGCTCCCCCTAGTGTCTGCTAATATACTCATCCCTCACTGGCCTGCTGCCTGGCTCCCTCTAGTGTCTGCTAATATACTCATCCCTTACTGGCCTGCTGCCTGGCTCCCTCTAGTGTCTGCTAATATATTCATCCCTTACTGGCCTGCTGCCTGGCTCCCCCTAGTGTCTGCTAATATACTCCTCCCTTACTGGCCTGCTGCCTGGCTCCCTCTAGTGTCTGCTAATATACTCATCCCCCACTGGCCTGCTGCCTGGCTCCCCCTAGTGTCTGCTAATATACTCATCCCTCACTGGCCTGCTGCCTGGCTCCCCCTAGTGTCTGCTAATATACTCCTCCCTCACTGGCCTGCTGCCTGGCTCCCCCTAGTGTCTGCTAATATACTCCTCCCTCACTAGCCTGCTGCCTGGCTCCCCCTAGTGTCTGCTAATATACTCATCCCTCACTGGCCTGCCGCCTGGCTCCCCCTAGTGCCTGCTAATATACTCATCCCTTACTGGCCTGCTGCCTGGCTCCCCCTAGTGTCTGCTAATATACTCTTCCCTTACTGGCCTGCTGCCTGGCTCCCTCTAGTGTCTGCTAATATACTCATCCCTTACTGGCCTGCTGCCTGGCTCCCTCTAGTGTCTGCTAATATACTCATCCCTCACTGGCCTGCCGCCTGGCTCCCCCTAGTGTCTGCTAATATACTTATCCCTTACTGGCCTGCTGCCTGGCTCCCCCTAGTGTCTGCTAATATACTTATCCCTCACTGGCCTGCTGCCTGGCTCCCCCTAGTGTCTGCTAATATATTCCTCCCTCACTGGCCTGCTGCCTGGCTCCCCCTAGTGTCTGCTAATATACTCCTCCCTCACTGGCCTGCTGCCTGGCTCCCCCTAGTGTCTGCTAATATACTCCTCCCTCACTGGCCTGCTGCCTGGCTCCCCCTAGTGTCTGCTAATATACTCATCCCTCACTGGCCTGCTGCCTGGCTCCCCCTAGTGTCTGCTAATATACTCATCCCTCACTGGCCTGCTGCCTGGCTCCCCCTAGTGTCTGCTAATATACTCATCCCTCACTGGCCTGCTGCCTGGCTCCCTCTAGTGTCTGCTAATATACTCATCCCTTACTGGCCTGCTGCCTGGCTCCCTCTAGTGTCTGCTAATATACTCATCCCTTACTGGCCTGCTGCCTGGCTCCCCCTAGTTTCTGCTAATATACTCCTCCCTCACTGGCCTGCTGCCTGGCTCCCTCTAGTGTCTGCTAATATACTCATCCCTCACTGGCCTGCTGCCTGGCTCCCCCTAGTGTCTGCTAATATACTCATCCCTCACTGGCCTGCTGCCTGGCTCCCTCTAGTGTCTGCTAATATACTCATCCCTTACTGGCCTGCTGCCTGGCTCCCTCTAGTGTCTGCTAATATACTCATCCCTTACTGGCCTGCTGCCTGGCTCCCTCTAGTGTCTGCTAATATACTCATCCCTTACTGGCCTGCTGCCTGGCTCCCCCTAGTGTCTGCTAATATACTCATCCCTCACTGGCCTGCTGCCTGGCTTCCCCCTAGTGTCTGCTAATATACTCATCCCTCACTGGCCTGCTGCCTGGCTCCCTCTAGTGTCTGCTAATATACTCATCCCTTACTGGCCTGCTGCCTGGCTCCCTCTAGTGTCTGCTAATATACTCATCCCTTACTGGCCTGCTGCCTGGCTCCCTCTAGTGTCTGCTAATATACTCATCCCTTACTGGCCTGCTGCCTGGCTCCCCCTAGTGTCTGCTAATATACTCATCCCTCACTGGCCTGCTGCCTGGCTCCCTCTAGTGTCTGCTAATATACTCATCCCTCACTGGCCTGCTGCCTGGCTCCCTCTAGTGTCTGCTAATATACTCATCCCTTACTGGCCTGCTGCCTGGCTCCCTCTAGTGTCTGCTAATATACTCCTCCCTCACTGGCCTGCTGCCTGACTCCCCCTAGTGTCTGCTAATATACTCATCCCTCACTGGCCTGCTGCCTGGCTCCCCCTAGTGTCTGCTAATATACTCATCCCTCACTGGCCTGCTGCCTGGCTCCCCCTAGTGTCTGCTAATATACTCCTCCCTTACTGGCCTGCTGCCTGGCTCCCCCTAGTGTCTGCTAATATACTCATCCCTCACTGGCCTGCTGCCTGGCTCCCCCTAGTGTCTGCAAAATATACTCATCCCTTACTGGCCTGCTGCCTGGCTCCCTCTAGTGTCTGCTAATATACTCATCCCTTACTGGCCTGCTGCCTGGCTCCCTCTAGTGTCTGCTAATATACTCCTCCCTTACTGGCCTGCTGCCTGGCTCCCCCTAGTGTCTGCTAATATACTCATCCCTTACTGGCCTGCTGCCTGGCTCCCCCTAGTGTCTGCTAATATACTCCTCCCTCACTGGCCTGCTGCCTGGCTCCACCTAGTGTCTGCTAATATACTCCTCCCTCACTGGCCTGCCGCCTGGCTCCCCCTAGTGTCTGCTAATATACTCCTCCCTTACTGGCCTGCTGCCTGCTTGCCCCCCCCTCCTAGTGTCCGCTAATATACTCCTCCCTCACTGGCCTGCTGCCTGGCTCCCTCTAGTGTCTGCTAATATACTCCTCCCTTACTGGCCTGCTGCCTGGCTCCCTCTAGTGTCTGCTAATATACTCCTCCCTCACTGGCCTGCCGCCTGGCTCCCCCTAGTGTCTGCTAATATACTCCTTCCTTACTGGCCTGCTGCCTGCTTGCCCCCCCCCTCCTAGTGTCCGCTAATATACTCCTCCCTCACTGGCCTGCTGCCTGACTCCCTCTAGTGTCTGCTAATATACTCCTCCCTTACTGGCCTGCTGCCTGGCTCCCCCTAGTGTCTGCTAATATACTCCTCCCTTACTGGCCTGCTGCCTGGCTCCCTCTAGTGTCTGCTAATATACTCCTCCCTTACTGGCCTGCCGCCTGGCTCCCCCTAGTGTCTGCTAATATACTCCTCCCTCACTGGCCTGCTGCCTGGCTCCCCCTAGTGTCTGCTAATATACTCATCCCTCACTGGCCTGCTGCCTGGCTCCCCCTAGTGTCTGCTAATATACTCATCCCTTACTGGCCTGCTGCCTGGCTCCCCCTAGTGTCTGCTAATATACTCCTCCCTTACTGCTGCGTGGCTCCCCCTAGTGCCTGCTAATCTACTCCTCCCTCACTGGCCTGCTGCCTGGTTACCCCTAGTGTCTGCTAATATACTCCTCCCTCACTGGCCTGCTGCCTGGCTCCCCCTAGTGTCTGCTAATATACTCCTCCCTCACTGGCCTGCTGCCTGGCTCCCCCTAGTGTCTGCTAATATACTCATCCCTCACTGGCCTGCTGCCTGGCTCCCCCTAGTGTCTGCTAATATACTCCTCCCTTACTGGCCTGCTGCCTGGCTCCCCCTAGTGCCTGCTAATATACTCCTCCCTTACTGGCCTGCTGCCTGGCTCCCCCTAATGTCTGCTAATATACTCCTCCCTCACTGGCCTGCTGCCTGGCTCCCTCTAGTGTCTGCTAATATACTCCTCCCTCACTGGCCTGCTGCCTGGCTCCCCCTAGTGCCTGCTAATATACTCCTCCCTCACTGGTCTGCTGCCTGGCTCCCCCTAGTGTCTGCTAATATACTCCTCCCTTACTGGCCTGCTGCCTGGCTCCCCCCAGTGTCTGCTAATATACTCCTCCCTCACTGGCCTGCTGCCTGGCTCCCCCTAGTGTCTGCTAATATACTCCTCCCTCACTGGCCTGCTGCCTGGCTCCCCCTAGTGTCTGCTAATATACTCCTCCCTCACTGGCCTGCTGCCTGGCTCCCCCTAGTGTCTGCTAATATACTCCTCCCTCACTGGCCTGCTGCCTGGCTCCCCCTAGTGTCTGCTAATATATTCATCCCTCACTGGCCTGCTGCCTGGCTCCCCCTAGTGTCTGCTAATATATTCCTCCCTCACTGGCCTGCTGCCTGGCTCCCCCTAGTGTCCGCTAATATACTCCTCCCTCACTGGCCTGCTGCCTGGCTCCCCCTAGTGTCTGCTAATATACTCCTCCCTCACTGGCCTGCTGCCTGGCTCCCCCTAGTGTCTGCTAATATACTCATCCCTCACTGGCCTGCTGCCTGGCTCCCCCTAGTGTCTGCTAATATACTCATCCCTCACTGGCCTGCCGCCTGGCTCCCCCTAGTGCCTGCTAATATACTCATCCCTTACTGGCCTGCTGCCTGGCTCCCCCTAGTGTCTGCTAATATACTCCTCCCTTACTGGCCTGCTGCCTGGCTCCCTCTAGTGTCTGCTAATATACTCATCCCTCACTGGCCTGCCGCCTGGCTCCCCCTAGTGTCTGCTAATATACTTATCCCTCACTGGCCTGCTGCCTGGCTCCCCCTAGTGTCTGCTAATATACTTATCCCTCACTGGCCTGCTGCCTGGCTCCCCCTAGTGTCCGCTAATATTCTCCTCCCTCACTGGCCTGCTGCCTGGCTCCCCCTAGTGTCTGCTAATATACTCATCTCTCACTGGCCTGCTGCCTGGCTCCCCCTAGTGTCTGCTAATATACTCATCCCTCACTGGCCTGCTGCCTGGCTCCCTCTAGTGTCTGCTAATATACTCCTCCCTCACTGGCCTGCTGCCTGGCTCCCCCTAGTGTCTGCTAATATACTCATCCCTCACTGGCCTGCTGCCTGGCTCCCCCTAGTGTCTGCTAATATACTTATCCCTTACTGGCTTGCTTCCTGGCTCCCCCTAGTGTCTGCTAATATATTCCTCCCTCACTGGCCTGCTGCCTGGCTCCCACTAGTGTCTGCTAATATACTCCTCCCTCACTGGCCTGCTGCCTGGCTCCCCCTAGTGTCTGCTAATATACTCCTCCCTCACTGGCCTGCTGCCTGGCTCCCCCTAGTGTCTGCTAATATACTCATCCCTCACTGGCCTGCTGCCTGGCTCCCCCTAGTGTCTGCTAATATATTCCTCCCTCACTGGCCTGCTGCCTGGCTCCCCCTAGTGTCCGCTAATATACTCCTCCCTCACTGGCCTGCTGCCTGGCTCCCCCTAGTGTCTGCTAATATACTCCTTCCTCACTGGCCTGCTGCCTGGCTCCCCCTAGTGTCTGCTAATATACTCCTCCCTCACTGGCCTGCTGCCTGGCTCCCCCTAGTGTCTGCTAATATACTCATCCCTCACTGGCCTGCCGCCTGGCTCCCCCTAGTGCCTGCTAATATACTCATCCCTTACTGGCCTGCTGCCTGGCTCCCCCTAGTGTCTGCTAATATACTCCTTCCTTACTGGCCTGCTGCCTGGCTCCCTCTAGTGTCTGCTAATATACTCATCCCTTACTGGCCTGCTGCCTGGCTCCCTCTAGTGTCTGCTAATATACTCATCCCTCACTGGCCTGCCGCCTGGCTCCCCCTAGTGTCTGCTAATATACTTATCCCTTACTGGCCTGCTGCCTGGCTCCCCCTAGTGTCTGCTAATATACTTATCCCTCACTGGCCTGCTGCCTGGCTCCCCCTAGTGTCTGCTAATATATTCCTCCCTCACTAGCCTGCTGCCTGGCTCCCTCTAGTGTCTACTAATATACTCCTCCCTCACTGGCCTGCTGCCTGGCTCCCCCTAGTGTCTGCTAATATACTCATCCCTCACTGGCCTGCTGCCTGGCTCCCCCTAGTGTCTGCAAATATACTCATCCCTCACTGGCCTGCTGCCTGGCTCCCCCTAGTGTCTGCTAATATACTCATCCCTCACTGGCCTGCTGCCTGGCTCCCTCTAGTGTCTGCTAATATACTCATTCCTCACTGGCCTGCTGCCTGGCTCCCCCTAGTGTCTGCTAATATACTCATCCCTCACTGGCCTGCTGCCTGGCTCCCTCTAGTGTCTGCTAATATACTCATCCCTTACTGGCCTGCTGCCTGGCTCCCTCTAGTGTCTGCTAATATACTCATCCCTTACTGGCCTGCTGCCTGGCTCCCCCTAGTGTCTGCTAATATACTCTTCCCTCACTGGCCTGCTGCCTGGCTCCCTCTAGTGTCTGCTAATAAACTCATCCCTCAATGGCCTGCTGCCTGGCTCCCCCTAGTGTCTGCTAATATACTCATCCCTCACTGGCCTGCTGCCTGGCTCCCTCTAGTGTCTACTAATATACTCATCCCTTACTGGCCTGCTGCCTGGCTCCCTCTAGTGTCTGCTAATATACTCATCCCTTACTGGCCTGCTGCCTGGCTCCCCCTAGTGTCTGCTAATATACTCATCCCTCACTGGCCTGCTGCCTGGCTCCCCCTAGTGTCTGCTAATATACTCATCCCTCACTGGCCTGCTGCCTGGCTCCCTCTAGTGTCTGCTAATATACTCATCCCTCACTGGCCTGCTGCCTGGCTCCCTCTAGTGTCTGCTAATATACTCATCCCTAGAGATGGGACGACGAATCCGGCGAATCCACGAATCCCTCGAATATTGGGAAATATTCGAGATTCGTGGATTCGAATCCCGACGCCATTTTCCACTTTACGAATCCGCCGAATCCCGACGCTGCATCGCCGCACATCCGCCGCTCGCACTCGTCCTCCTCCGACCCGCGCCTCCTCCGACCGCCCCGCGCCTCCTCTGCCCGGCCGCCCGCATACTTTGTATCAACTCACCCGTCCAGTGGAGCGCAGACAGAGCGGCAGACCTCTCGCTGACTTCCTGGTTCCCTCTAGTGACGGCTTTTACAATGACGTCATCAGTAAAAGCCGGTCCGGCCACTAGAGGGAACCGAGAAGTAAGGACGAGGTCTGCCGCTCTGTCTGCGCTCCACTGGACATGTGAGTTGATACTTATGCAGGGGTGAGCGAGGAGGCACGGGGGACGGAGGAGGCCATGGGGGTGAGCGGAGGAGGCACGGGGGGAGCGACACCTACCTACCTACCTACCACTTTACCTACCTACCTGCCACTATACCTACCTAAAGGCCCCCTATACGTACCTACCTACCTACCGGGCACTATACCTACCTAAAGGCCCCCTATACTACCTACCTACCACTATACCTACCTACCTACAGGCCCCTATACCTACCTAAAGGCCCCCTATATGTACCTACCTACCTAAAGGCCCCTATACCTACCTAAAGGCCTCTATACCTACCTACCTAAAGGCCCCCTATACGTGCCTACCTACCTAAAGGCCCCTATACCTACCTACCTAAAGGCCCCTATACCTACCTACCTACATACCTACCTATACTTAAGGCCTTATACCCTGCTACCTATACTGAAGGTCCCTTTAACTACCTACCTACCTACAGGACACTATACCTACCGGCCACTATACCTACCTACCTACCTACAGGCCACTATACCTACCTAAAGGCCTCCTATACGTACCTACCTACCTAAAGGCCCCTATACCTACCTAAAGGCCCCTATACTTACCTACCTACCTAAAGGCCCCTATACCTACCTACAGGCCTCTATACCTACCTACCTACTTAAAGGCCCCCTATACGTGCCTACCTACCTAAAGGCCCCTATACCTACCTACCTAAAGGCCCCTATACCTACCTACCTACATACCTACCTATACTTAAGGCCCTATACCCTGCTACATATACTGAAGGTCCCTTTAACTACCTACCTACCTACAGGACACTATACCTACCTACCTACCTACCGACCACTATACTTACCTACCTACCTACAGGCCACTATACCTACCTAAAGGCCCCCTATACGTACCTACCTACCTACCTAAAGGCCCCTATACCTACCTACCTACCTACCTAAAGGCCCCTATACCTACCTACCTAAAGGCCCCTATACCTACCTACCTACCTATACTTAAGGCCCTATACCCTGCTACCTATACTGAAGGTCCCTTTACCTACCTAAAGGCCCCTATAACTACCTATACTTAAGGCCTCTATATACCCTGTTACCTATACTGAAGGCTCTATACCCTGCTACCTATACTGAAGGTCCCTTTACCTACCTAAAGGCCCCTATACCTACCTATACTTAAGGCCTCTATATACCCTGCTACCTATACTGAAGGCCCATATACCCTGCTACCTATACTGAAGGCCCCTATACCCTGCTACCTATACTGAAGGCCTATATACCCTGCTACCTATACTGAAGGCCCATATACCCTGCTACCTATACTGAAGGCCCATATACCCTGCTACCTATACTGAAGGCCCATATACCCTGCTACCTATACTGAAGGCCCATATACCCTGCTACCTATACTGAAGGCACATATACCTTGCTACCTATACTGAAGGCCTATATACCCTGCTACCTATACTGAAGGCACATATACCCTGCTATCTATACTGAAGGCCCCTATACCCTGCTACCTATACTGAAGGCCCATATACCCTGCTACCTATACTGAAGGCCCATATACCCTGCTACCTATACTGAAGGCACATATACCTTGCTACCTATACTGAAGGCCTATATACCCTGCTACCTATACTGAAGGCACATATACCCTGCTACCTATACTGAAGGCCCATATACCCTGCTACCTATACTGAAGGCCCATATACCCTGCTACCTATACTGAAGGCACATATACCTTGCTACCTATACTGAAGGCCTATATACCCTGCTACCTATACTGAAGGCGCATATACCCTGCTACCTATACTGAAGGCCCATATACCTTTCTACCTATACTGAAGGCCCATATACCCTGCTATCTATACTGAAGGCCCATATACCTTGCTACCTATACTGAAGGCACATATACCCTGCTACCTATACTGAAGGCCTATATACCCTGCTACCTATACTGAAGGCCCATATACCTTTCTACCTATACTGAAGGCCCATATACCTTGCTACCTATACTGAAAGCTACCAATATTGAAGGCACCCATACCTAGCTAGTTATACTGAAGGCACCTTTACCTCGCTACCTATACTGCGGGCAACTATACCATGGATCGCACAATTCGTATGTGCAGGATTCGTTAGATTCGGGATTCGAAAGGTTCGAGATATTCGAGAACCTTTTTAGATTCGGATCCGGATTCGGATTCGAAGAAATTGTGGATTCGTCCCATCCCTACTCATCCCTTACTGGCCTGCTGCCTGGCTCCCTCTAGTGTCTGCTAATATACTCATCCCTTACTGGCCTGCTGCCTGGCTCCCCCTAGTGTCTGCTAATATACTTATCCCTCACTGGCCTGCTGCCTGGCTCCCCCTAGTGTCTGCTAATATATTCCTCCCTCACTAGCCTGCTGCCTGGCTCCCTCTAGTGTCTGCTAATATACTCCTCCCTCACTGGCCTGCTGCCTGGCTCCCCCTAGTGTCTGCTAATATACTCATCCCTCACTGGCCTGCTGCCTGGCTCCCCCTAGTGTCTGCAAATATACTCATCCCTCACTGGCCTGCTGCCTGGCTCCCCCTAGTGTCTGCTAATATACTCATCCCTCACAGGCCTGCTGCCTGGCTCCCTCTAGTGTCTGCTAATATACTCATCCCTCACTGGCCTGCTGCCTGGCTCCCCCTAGTGTCTGCTAATATACTCATCCCTCACTGGCCTGCTGCCTGGCTCCCTCTAGTGTCTGCTAATATACTCATCCCTTACTGGCCTGCTGCCTGGCTCCCTCTAGTGTCTGCTAATATACTCATCCCTTACTGGCCTGCTGCCTGGCTCCCCCTAGTGTCTGCTAATATACTCTTCCCTCACTGGCCTGCTGCCTGGCTCCCTCTAGTGTCTGCTAATAAACTCATCCCTCAATGGCCTGCTGCCTGGCTCCCCCTAGTGTCTGCTAATATACTCATCCCTCACTGGCCTGCTGCCTGGCTCCCTCTAGTGTCTACTAATATACTCATCCCTTACTGGCCTGCTGCCTGGCTCCCTCTAGTGTCTGCTAATATACTCATCCCTCACTGGCCTGCTGCCTGGCTCCCCCTAGTGTCTGCTAATATACTCATCCCTCACTGGCCTGCTGCCTGGCTCCCTCTAGTGTCTGCTAATATACTCATCCCTCACTGGCCTGCTGCCTGGCTCCCTCTAGTGTCTGCTAATATACTCATCCCTTACTGGCCTGCTGCCTGGCTCCCTCTAGTGTCTGCTAATATACTCCTCCCTCACTGGCCTGCTGCCTGACTCCCCCTAGTGTCTCCTAATATACTCATCCCTCACTGGCCTGCTGCCTGGCTCCCCCTAGTGTCTGCTAATATACTCATCCCTCACTGGCCTGCTGCCTGGCTCCCCCTAGTGTCTGCTAATATACTCCTCCCTTACTGGCCTGCTGCCTGGCTCCCCCTAGTGTCTGCTAATATACTCATCCCTCACTGGCCTGCTGCCTGGCTCCCCCTAGTGTCTGCTAATATACTCATCCCTCACTGGCCTGCTGCCTGGCTCCCCCTAGTGTCTGCTAATATACTTATCCCTTACTGGCCTGCTGCCTGGCTCCCCCTAGTGTCTGCTAATATATTCCTCCCTCACTGGCCTGCTGCCTGGCTCCCCCTAGTGTCTGCTAATATACTCCTCCCTCACTGGCCTGCTGCCTGGCTCCCCCTAGTGTCTGCTAATATACTCATCCCTCACTGGCCTGCTGCCTTGCTCCCCCTAGTGTCTGCTAATATATTCCTCCCTCACTGGCCTGCTGCCTGGCTCCCCCTAGTGTCCGCTAATATACTCCTCCCTCACTGGCCTGCTGCCTGGCTCCCCCTAGTGTCCGCTAATATACTCCTCCCTCACTGGCCTGCTGCCTGGCTCCCCCTAGTGTCTGCTAATATACTCCTCCCTCACTGGCCTGCTGCCTGGCTCCCCCTAGTGTCTGCTAATATACTCATCCCTCACTGGCCTGCCGCCTGGCTCCCCCTAGTGCCTGCTAATATACTCATCCCTTACTGGCCTGCTGCCTGGCTCCCCCTAGTGTCTGCTAATATACTCCTCCCTTACTGGCCTGCTGCCTGGCTCCCTCTAGTGTCTGCTAATATACTCATCCCTTACTGGCCTGCTGCCTGGCTCCCTCTAGTGTCTGCTAATATACTCATCCCTCACTGGCCTGCCGCCTGGCTCCCCCTAGTGTCTGCTAATATACTTATCCCTTACTGGCCTGCTGCCTGGCTCCCCCTAGTGTCTGCTAATATACTTATCCCTCACTGGCCTGCTGCCTGGCTCCCCCTAGTGTCTGCTAATATATTCCTCCCTCACTAGCCTGCTGCCTGGCTCCCTCTAGTGTCTGCTAATATACTCCTCCCTCACTGGCCTGCTGCCTGGCTCCCCCTAGTGTCTGCTAATATACTCCTCCCTCACTGGCCTGCTGCCTGGCTCCCCCTAGTGTCTGCAAATATACTCATCCCTCACTGGCCTGCTGCCTGGCTCCCCCTAGTGTCTGCTAATATACTCATCCCTCACTGGCCTGCTGCCTGGCTCCCTCTAGTGTCTGCTAATATACTCATCCCTCACTGGCCTGCTGCCTGGCTCCCCCTAGTGTCTGCTAATATACTCATCCCTCACTGGCCTGCTGCCTGGCTCCCTCTAGTGTCTGCTAATATACTCATCCCTTACTGGCCTGCTGCCTGGCTCCCCCTAGTGTCTGCTAATATACTCATTCCTCACTGGCCTGCTGCCTGGCTCCCCCTAGTGTCTGCTAATATACTCATCCCTCACTGGCCTGCTGCCTGGCTCCCTCTAGTGTCTGCTAATATACTCATCCCTCACTGGCCTGCTGCCTGGCTCCCTCTAGTGTCTGCTAATATACTCATCCCTTACTGGCCTGCTGCCTGGCTCCCTCTAGTGTCTGCTAATATACTCATCCCTTACTGGCCTGCTGCCTGGCTCCCCCTAGTGTCTGCTAATATACTTATCCCTCACTGGCCTGCTGCCTGGCTCCCCCTAGTGTCTGCTAATATATTCCTCCCTCACTAGCCTGCTGCCTGGCTCCCTCTAGTGTCTGCTAATATACTCCTCCCTCACTGGCCTGCTGCCTGGCTCCCCCTAGTGTCTGCTAATATACTCATCCCTCACTGGCCTGCTGCCTGGCTCCCCCTAGTGTCTGCAAATATACTCATCCCTCACTGGCCTGCTGCCTGGCTCCCCCTAGTGTCTGCTAATATACTCATCCCTCACAGGCCTGCTGCCTGGCTCCCTCTAGTGTCTGCTAATATACTCATCCCTCACTGGCCTGCTGCCTGGCTCCCCCTAGTGTCTGCTAATATACTCATCCCTCACTGGCCTGCTGCCTGGCTCCCTCTAGTGTCTGCTAATATACTCATCCCTTACTGGCCTGCTGCCTGGCTCCCTCTAGTGTCTGCTAATATACTCATCCCTTACTGGCCTGCTGCCTGGCTCCCCCTAGTGTCTGCTAATATACTCTTCCCTCACTGGCCTGCTGCCTGGCTCCCTCTAGTGTCTGCTAATAAACTCATCCCTCAATGGCCTGCTGCCTGGCTCCCCCTAGTGTCTGCTAATATACTCATCCCTCACTGGCCTGCTGCCTGGCTCCCTCTAGTGTCTACTAATATACTCATCCCTTACTGGCCTGCTGCCTGGCTCCCTCTAGTGTCTGCTAATATACTCATCCCTCACTGGCCTGCTGCCTGGCTCCCCCTAGTGTCTGCTAATATACTCATCCCTCACTGGCCTGCTGCCTGGCTCCCTCTAGTGTCTGCTAATATACTCATCCCTCACTGGCCTGCTGCCTGGCTCCCTCTAGTGTCTGCTAATATACTCATCCCTTACTGGCCTGCTGCCTGGCTCCCTCTAGTGTCTGCTAATATACTCCTCCCTCACTGGCCTGCTGCCTGACTCCCCCTAGTGTCTCCTAATATACTCATCCCTCACTGGCCTGCTGCCTGGCTCCCCCTAGTGTCTGCTAATATACTCATCCCTCACTGGCCTGCTGCCTGGCTCCCCCTAGTGTCTGCTAATATACTCCTCCCTTACTGGCCTGCTGCCTGGCTCCCCCTAGTGTCTGCTAATATACTCATCCCTCACTGGCCTGCTGCCTGGCTCCCCCTAGTGTCTGCTAATATACTCATCCCTCACTGGCCTGCTGCCTGGCTCCCCCTAGTGTCTGCTAATATACTTATCCCTTACTGGCCTGCTGCCTGGCTCCCCCTAGTGTCTGCTAATATATTCCTCCCTCACTGGCCTGCTGCCTGGCTCCCCCTAGTGTCTGCTAATATACTCCTCCCTCACTGGCCTGCTGCCTGGCTCCCCCTAGTGTCTGCTAATATACTCCTCCCTCACTGGCCTGCTGCCTGGCTCCCCCTAGTGTCTGCTAATATACTCATCCCTCACTGGCCTGCTGCCTTGCTCCCCCTAGTGTCTGCTAATATATTCCTCCCTCACTGGCCTGCTGCCTGGCTCCCCCTAGTGTCCGCTAATATACTCCTCCCTCACTGGCCTGCTGCCTGGCTCCCCCTAGTGTCCGCTAATATACTCCTCCCTCACTGGCCTGCTGCCTGGCTCCCCCTAGTGTCTGCTAATATACTCCTCCCTCACTGGCCTGCTGCCTGGCTCCCCCTAGTGTCTGCTAATATACTCATCCCTCACTGGCCTGCCGCCTGGCTCCCCCTAGTGCCTGCTAATATACTCATCCCTTACTGGCCTGCTGCCTGGCTCCCCCTAGTGTCTGCTAATATACTCCTCCCTTACTGGCCTGCTGCCTGGCTCCCTCTAGTGTCTGCTAATATACTCATCCCTTACTGGCCTGCTGCCTGGCTCCCTCTAGTGTCTGCTAATATACTCATCCCTCACTGGCCTGCCGCCTGGCTCCCCCTAGTGTCTGCTAATATACTTATCCCTTACTGGCCTGCTGCCTGGCTCCCCCTAGTGTCTGCTAATATACTTATCCCTCACTGGCCTGCTGCCTGGCTCCCCCTAGTGTCTGCTAATATATTCCTCCCTCACTAGCCTGCTGCCTGGCTCCCTCTAGTGTCTGCTAATATACTCCTCCCTCACTGGCCTGCTGCCTGGCTCCCCCTAGTGTCTGCTAATATACTCCTCCCTCACTGGCCTGCTGCCTGGCTCCCCCTAGTGTCTGCAAATATACTCATCCCTCACTGGCCTGCTGCCTGGCTCCCCCTAGTGTCTGCTAATATACTCATCCCTCACTGGCCTGCTGCCTGGCTCCCTCTAGTGTCTGCTAATATACTCATCCCTCACTGGCCTGCTGCCTGGCTCCCCCTAGTGTCTGCTAATATACTCATCCCTCACTGGCCTGCTGCCTGGCTCCCTCTAGTGTCTGCTAATATACTCATCCCTTACTGGCCTGCTGCCTGGCTCCCTCTAGTGTCTGCTAATATACTCATCCCTTACTGGCCTGCTGCCTGGCTCCCCCTAGTGTCTGCTAATATACTCCTCCCTCACTGGCCTGCTGCCTGGCTCCCTCTAGTGTCTGCTAATAAACTCATCCCTCAATGGCCTGCTGCCTGGCTCCCCCTAGTGTCTGCTAATATACTCATCCCTCACTGGCCTGCTGCCTGGCTCCCTCTAGTGTCTGCTAATATACTCATCCCTCACTGGCCTGCTGCCTGGCTCCCCCTAGTGTCTGCTAATATACTCATCCCTCACTGGCCTGCTGCCTGGCTCCCTCTAGTGTCTGCTAATATACTCATCCCTCACTGGCCTGCTGCCTGGCTCCCTCTAGTGTCTGCTAATATACTCATCCCTCACTGGCCTGCTGCCTGGCTCCCTCTAGTGCCTGCTAATATACTCATCCCTTACTGGCCTGCTGCCTGGCTCCCCCTAGTGTCTGCTAATATACTCATCCCTCACTGGCCTGCTGCCTGGCTCCCTCTAGTGTCTGCTAATATACTCATCCCTTACTGGCCTGCTGCCTGGCTCCCTCTAGTGTCTGCTAATATACTCATCCCTTACTGGCCTGCTGCCTGGCTCCCTCTAGTGTCTGCTAATATACTCATCCCTTACTGGCCTGCTGCCTGGCTCCCTCTAGTGTCTGCTAATATACTCCTCCCTCACTGGCCTGCTGCCTGACTCCCCCTAGTGTCTCCTAATATACTCATCCCTCACTGGCCTGCTGCCTGGCTCCCCCTAGTGTCTGCTAATATACTCATCCCTCACTGGCCTGCTGCCTGGCTCCCCCTAGTGTCTGCTAATATACTCCTCCCTTACTGGCCTGCTGCCTGGCTCCCCCTAGTGTCTGCTAATATACTCATCCCTCACTGGCCTGCTGCCTGGCTCCCCCTAGTGTCTGCTAATATACTCATCCCTTACTGGCCTGCTGCCTGGCTCCCTCTAGTGTCTGCTAATATACTCATCCCTTACTGGCCTGCTGCCTGGCTCCCTCTAGTGTCTGCTAATATACTCATCCCTTACTGGCCTGCTGCCTGGCTCCCCCTAGTGTCTGCTAATATACTCCTCCCTTACTGGCCTGCAGCCTGGCTCCCTCTAGTGTCTGCTAATATACTCCTCCCTCACTGGCCTGCTGCCTGGCTCCCCCTAGTGTCTGCTAATATACTCCTCCCTCACTGGCCTGCTGCCTGGCTCCCCCTAGTGTCTGCTAATATACTCATCCCTCACTGGCCTGCTGCCTGGCTCCCCCTAGTGTCTGCTAATATATTCCTCCCTCACTGGCCTGCTGCCTGGCTCCCCCTAGTGTCCGCTAATATACTCCTCCCTCACTGGCCTGCTGCCTGGCTCCCCCTAGTGTCTGCTAATATACTCCTCCCTCACTGGCCTGCTGCCTGGCTCCCCCTAGTGTCCGCTAATATACTCCTCCCTCACTGGCCTGCTGCCTGGCTCCCCCTAGTGTCTGCTAATATACTCATCCCTCACTGGACTGCCGCCTGGCTCCCCCTAGTGCCTGCTAATATACTCATCCCTTACTGGCCTGCTGCCTGGCTCCCCCTAGTGTCTGCTAATATACTCCTCCCTTACTGGCCTGCTGCCTGGCTCCCTCTAGTGTCTGCTAATATAATCATCCCTTACTGGCCTGCTGCCTGGCTCCCTCTAGTGTCTGCTAATATACTTATCCCTTACTGGCCTGCTGCCTGGCTCCCCCTAGTGTCTGCTAATATACTTATCCCTCACTGGCCTGCTGCCTGGCTCCCCCTAGTGTCCGCTAATATTCTCCTCCCTCACTGGCCTGCTGCCTGGCTCCCCCTAGTGTCTGCTAATATACTCATCCCTCACTGGCCTGCTGCCTGGCTCCCCCTAGTGTCTGCTAATATACTCATCCCTCACTGGCCTGCTGCCTGGCTCCCTCTAGTGTCTGCTAATATACTCATCCCTCACTGGCCTGCTGCCTGGCTCCCCCTAGTGTCTGCTAATATACTCCTCCCTCACTGGCCTGCTGCCTGGCTCCCCCTAGTGTCTGCTAATATACTCATCCCTCACTGGCCTGCTGCCTGGCTCCCCCTAGTGTCTGCTAATATACTTATCCCTTACTGGCCTGCTGCCTGGCTCCCCCTAGTGTCTGCTAATATATTCCTCCCTCACTGGCCTGCTGCCTGGCTCCCCCTAGTGTCTGCTAATATACTCCTCCCTCACTGGCCTGCTGCCTGGCTCCCCCTAGTGTCTGCTAATATACTCCTCCCTCACTGGCCTGCTGCCTGGCTCCCCCTAGTGTCTGCTAATATACTCATCCCTCACTGGCCTGCTGCCTGGCTCCCCCTAGTGTCTGCTAATATACTCATCCCTCACTGGCCTGCTGCCTGGCTCCCCCTAGTGTCTGCTAATATATTCCTCCCTCACTGGCCTGCTGCCTGGCTCCCCCTAGTGTCCGCTAATATACTCCTCCCTCACTGGCCTGCTGCCTGGCTCCCCCTAGTGTCTGCTAATATACTCCTCCCTCACTGGCCTGCTGCCTGGCTCCCCCTAGTGTCTGCTAATATACTCCTCCCTTACTGGCCTGCTGCCTGGCTCCCTCTAGTGTCTGCTAATATACTCATCCCTTACTGGCCTGCTGCCTGGCTCCCTCTAGTGTCTGCTAATATACTCATCCCTCACTGGCCTGCCGCCTGGCTCCCCCTAGTGTCTGCTAATATACTTATCCCTTACTGGCCTGCTGCCTGGCTCCCCCTAGTGTTTGCTAATATACTTATCCCTCACTGGCCTGCTGCCTGGCTCCCCCTAGTGTCCGCTAATATTCTCCTCCCTCACTGGCCTGCTGCCTGGCTCCCCCTAGTGTCTGCTAATATACTCATCCCTCACTGGCCTGCTGCCTGGCTCCCCCTAGTGTCTGCTAATATACTCATCCCTCACTGGCCTGCTGCCTGGCTCCCTCTAGTGTCTGCTAATATACTCATCCCTCACTGGCCTGCTGCCTGGCTCCCCCTAGTGTCTGCTAATATACTCCTCCCTCACTGGCCTGCTGCCTGGCTCCCCCTAGTGTCTGCTAATATACTCATCCCTCACTGGCCTGCTGCCTGGCTCCCCCTAGTGTCTGCTAATATACTCCTCCCTCACTGGCCTGCTGCCTGGCTCCCCCTAGTGTCTGCTAATATACTCATCCCTCACTGGCCTGCTGCCTGGCTCCCCCTAGTGTCTGCTAATATACTTATCCCTTACTGGCCTGCTGCCTGGCTCCCCCTAGTGTCTGCTAATATATTCCTCCCTCACTGGCCTGCTGCCTGGCTCCCCCTAGTGTCTGCTAATATACTCCTCCCTCACTGGCCTGCTGCCTGGCTCCCCCTAGTGTCTGCTAATATACTCCTCCCTCACTGGCCTGCTGCCTGGCTCCCCCTAGTGTCTGCTAATATACTCATCCCTCACTGGCCTGCTGCCTGGCTCCCCCTAGTGTCTGCTAATATACTCATCCCTCACTGGCCTGCTGCCTGGCTCCCCCTAGTGTCTGCTAATATATTCCTCCCTCACTGGCCTGCTGCCTGGCTCCCCCTAGTGTCCGCTAATATACTCCTCCCTCACTGGCCTGCTGCCTGGCTCCCCCTAGTGTCTGCTAATATACTCCTCCCTCACTGGCCTGCTGCCTGGCTCCCCCTAGTGTCTGCTAATATACTCCTCCCTCACTGGCCTGCTGCCTGGCTCCCCCTAGTGTCTGCTAATATACTCATCCCTCACTGGCCTGCCGCCTGGCTCCCCCTAGTGCCTGCTAATATACTCATCCCTTACTGGCCTGCCGCCTGGCTCCCTCTAGTGTCTGCTAATATACTCATCCCTTACTGGCCTGCTGCCTGGCTCCCTCTAGTGTCTGCTAATATACTCATCCCTTACTGGCCTGCTGCCTGGCTCCCCCTAGTGTCTGCTAATATACTCATCCCTCACTGGCCTGCTGCCTGGCTCCCCCTAGTGTCTGCTAATATACTCATCCCTCACTGGCCTGCTGCCTGGCTCCCCCTAGTGTCTGCTAATATACTCCTCCCTCACTGGCCTGCTGCCTGGCTCCCTCTAGTGTCTGCTAATAAACTCATCCCTCACTGGCCTGCTGCCTGGCTCCCCCTAGTGTCTGCTAATATACTCATCCCTCACTGGCCTGCTGCCTGGCTCCCTCTAGTGTCTGCTAATATACTCCTCCCTCACTGGCCTGCTGCCTGGCTTCCTCTAGTGTCTGCTAATATACTCATCCCTTACTGGCCTGCTGCCTGGCTCCCTCTAGTGTCTGCTAATATACTCATCCCTTACTGGCCTGCTGCCTGGCTCCCCCTAGTGTCTGCTAATATACTCATCCCTCACTGGCCTGCTGCCTGGCTCCCCCTAGTGTCTGCTAATATACTCATCCCTCACTGGCCTGCTGCCTGGCTCCCTCTAGTGTCTGCTAATATACTCATCCCTCACTGGCCTGCTGCCTGGCTCCCTCTAGTGTCTGCTAATATACTCATCCCTTACTGGCCTGCTGCCTGGCTCCCTCTAGTGTCTGCTAATATACTCATCCCTTACTGGCCTGCTGCCTGGCTCCCCCTAGTGTCTGCTAATATACTCATCCCTCACTGGCCTGCTGCCTGGCTCCCTCTAGTGTCTGCTAATATACTCATCCCTTACTGGCCTGCTGCCTGGCTCCCTCTAGTGTCTGCTAATATACTCATCCCTTACTGGCCTGCTGCCTGGCTCCCTCTAGTGTCTGCTAATATACTCATTCCTTACTGGCCTGCTGCCTGGCTCCCCCTAGTGTCTGCTAATATACTCATCCCTCACTGGCCTGCTGCCTGGCTCCCTCTAGTGTCTGCTAATATACTCATCCCTTACTGGCCTGCTGCCTGGCTCCCTCTAGTGTCTGCTAATATACTCCTCCCTCACTGGCCTGCTGCCTGGCTCCCCCTAGTGTCTGCTAATATACTCATCCCTCACTGGCCTGCTGCCTGGCTCCCCCTAGTGTCTGCTAATATACTCCTCCCTTACTGGCCTGCTGCCTGGCTCCCCCTAGTGTCTGCTAATATACTCATCCCTCACTGGCCTGCTGCCTGGCTCCCCCTAGTGTCTGCTAATATACTCATCCCTCACTGGCCTGCTGCCTGGCTCCCTCTAGTGTCTGCTAATATACTCATCCCTTACTGGCCTGCTGCCTGGCTCCCTCTAGTGTCTGCTAATATACTCATCCCTTACTGGCCTGCTGCCTGGCTCCCCCTAGTGTCTGCTAATATACTCCTCCCTTACTGGCCTGCTGCCTGGCTCCCTCTAGTGTCTGCTAATATACTCATACCTCACTGGCCTGCTGCCTGGCTCCCCCTAGTGTCTGCTAATATACTCCTCCCTCACTGGCCTGCTGCCTGGCTCCCCCTAGTGTCTGCTAATATACTCATACCTCACTGGCCTGCTGCCTGGCTCCCCCTAGTGTCTGCTAATATATTCCTCCCTCACTGGCCTGCTGCCTGGCTCCCCCTAGTGTCCGCTAATATACTCCTCCCTCACTGGCCTGCTGCCTGGCTCCCCCTAGTGTCTGCTAATATACTCCTCCCTCACTGGCCTGCTGCCTGGCTCCCCCTAGTGTCCGCTAATATACTCCTCCCTCACTGGCCTGCTGCCTGGCTCCCCCTAGTGTCTGCTAATATATTCCTCCCTCACTGGCCTGCTGCCTGGCTCCCCCTAGTGTCCGCTAATATACTCATCCCTCACTGGCCTGCTGCCTGGCTCCCCCTAGTGTCTGCTAATATATTCCTCCCTCACTGGCCTGCTGCCTGGCTCCCCCTAGTGTCCGCTAATATACTCCTCCCTCACTGGCCTGCTGCCTGGCTCCCCCTAGTGTCTGCTAATATACTCCTCCCTCACTGGCCTGCTGCCTGGCTCCCCCTAGTGTCCGCTAATATACTCCTCCCTCACTGGCCTGCCGCCTGGCTCCCTCTAGTGTCTGCTAATATACTCATCCCTTACTGGCCTGCTGCCTGGCTCCCCCTAGTGTCTGCTAATATACTCCTCCCTCACTGGCCTGCTGCCTGGCTCCCTCTAGTGTCTGCTAATAAACTCATCCCTCACTGGCCTGCTGCCTGGCTCCCCCTAGTGTCTGCTAATATACTCATCCCTCACTGGCCTGCTGCCTGGCTCCCTCTAGTGTCTGCTAATATACTCCTCCCTCACTGGCCTGCTGCCTGGCTCCCTCTAGTGTCTGCTAATATACTCATCCCTTACTGGCCTGCTGCCTGGCTCCCTCTAGTGTCTGCTAATATACTCATCCCTTACTGGCCTGCTGCCTGGCTCCCCCTAGTGTCTGCTAATATACTCATCCCTCACTGGCCTGCTGCCTGGCTCCCCCTAGTGTCTGCTAATATACTCCTCCCTTACTGGCCTGCTGCCTGGCTCCCTCTAGTGTCTGCTAATATACTCATACCTCACTGGCCTGCTGCCTGGCTCCCCCTAGTGTCTGCTAATATACTCCTCCCTCACTGGCCTGCTGCCTGGCTCCCCCTAGTGTCTGCTAATATACTCATACCTCACTGGCCTGCTGCCTGGCTCCCCCTAGTGTCTGCTAATATATTCCTCCCTCACTGGCCTGCTGCCTGGCTCCCCCTAGTGTCCGCTAATATACTCCTCCCTCACTGGCCTGCTGCCTGGCTCCCCCTAGTGTCTGCTAATATACTCCTCCCTCACTGGCCTGCTGCCTGGCTCCCCCTAGTGTCCGCTAATATACTCCTCCCTCACTGGCCTGCTGCCTGGCTCCCCCTAGTGTCTGCTAATATATTCCTCCCTCACTGGCCTGCTGCCTGGCTCCCCCTAGTGTCCGCTAATATACTCATCCCTCACTGGCCTGCTGCCTGGCTCCCCCTAGTGTCTGCTAATATATTCCTCCCTCACTGGCCTGCTGCCTGGCTCCCCCTAGTGTCCGCTAATATACTCCTCCCTCACTGGCCTGCTGCCTGGCTCCCCCTAGTGTCTGCTAATATACTCCTCCCTCACTGGCCTGCTGCCTGGCTCCCCCTAGTGTCCGCTAATATACTCCTCCCTCACTGGCCTGCCGCCTGGCTCCCTCTAGTGTCTGCTAATATACTCATCCCTTACTGGCCTGCTGCCTGGCTCCCCCTAGTGTCTGCTAATATACTCCTCCCTCACTGGCCTGCTGCCTGGCTCCCTCTAGTGTCTGCTAATAAACTCATCCCTCACTGGCCTGCTGCCTGGCTCCCCCTAGTGTCTGCTAATATACTCATCCCTCACTGGCCTGCTGCCTGGCTCCCTCTAGTGTCTGCTAATATACTCCTCCCTCACTGGCCTGCTGCCTGGCTCCCTCTAGTGTCTGCTAATATACTCATCCCTTACTGGCCTGCTGCCTGGCTCCCTCTAGTGTCTGCTAATATACTCATCCCTTACTGGCCTGCTGCCTGGCTCCCCCTAGTGTCTGCTAATATACTCATCCCTCACTGGCCTGCTGCCTGGCTCCCCCTAGTGTCTGCTAATATACTCATCCAGACCCGTTTCTAGGGGCCGTGCAGCCGTGCGGCAGCCCTGAGCGCAGACAGCCAAAGGGCGCTGTGAACTCTCCCTCCCTCTCCCCAGGGGACTGCAAAGTAATTAGTTCAGGGAAGCACTGTATACAGCTACACTGACTGGCCAGGGGGAAGGGGGGCAATCTCCCCCCAGGCCACCTTTCATTCAATGATTTAGGGCAGGTCTGGTGTATTAAGGTTTGTTGTAAGGCAATGTGAAACTTGAGGCTAGCTGATAAAAGTGCAATCAGAGGACAGGCAAGCTGGCAAATATACACAGCATGAATGATGCAGAGCTTGCCTGAAGGGTCTGTGGGCAAACATCTGTCTGGTCTCTCCCCATTGTTATTATGACTGCATGTGTGGGTAAGGTGTTATACAAGTTGAAAAGTTTTTGACAGTCCCTAGACTCCAGGAGGGCTGCTTTCTGACTTGTGTGAGGGACTGTCAGGGACAGGAGTCCTATGATAGGCAAGTAGCCTCTGTGTGATGTGCAATACAGATAAGCTCTCTGCTCCATCTCAGGCTATTCTCAATTGCTCTCCACTCCTCTGGGCTAGTGCACGCCAAAATCGCAATAGCAATCGCTAGCAATTTGTGAGTGTGATTTTGTGAAGCGATTTTCAGAGCTATTTTTTAATGAATTGCTCCAAAAAATGCTACACACTGCATGTAGCATTTTTTGGAGCAATTCAAAAAAAAAAACGCTCTGAAAATCGTTTCACAAAATCACACTCACAAATTGCTAGCGATTGCTATTGCGATTTTGGCGTGCACTAGCCCAGAGAGAGGAGGAGTGGAGAGAAATTGAGAATAGCCTGAGATGGAGCAGAGAGCTTATCTGTATTGCACATCACACAGAGGCTACTTGCCTGTAATAGGACTCCTGTCCCTGCCAGTCTCTCACACAAGTCAGAAAGTAGCCCTCCTGGATTCTAGGGACTGTCAAAAACTTTAACTTGTATAACACCTTATCCACACATGCAGTCATAATAACAATGGGGAGAGACCAGACAGATGTTTGCACACGGACCCTCCAGGCAAGCTCTGCATCATGCTGTGTATATTTACCAGCTTGCCTGTCCTCTGATTGCACTTTTATCAGCTAGCCTCAAGTTTCACATTGCCTTACAACAAACCCCAATACACCAGAAACCAAACCTACCCTAAATCACTGAATGAAAGGTGGCCTGGGGGAAGATTGCCCCCCTGCCCCCCTGGCCAGTCCGCCCCTGAACTATACTGGATACCTATACTGGAGGCACCTACCTGGCTAATCTATACTGGGGGCAATTATACTGGGGCACCTATGCCTGGCTACCTATATTGGAGGGGCCTATAGCCCACTACCGATACTGAGTTCAACTAGACCTAGCTAACCTATACTGCAGGCACCTATACCTGGCTCCGGCACGGGGGGGGGCAATTTTTACACTCTCGCACTGGGTGCATTTTAGCCTAGAAACTGCCCTGTACTCATCCCTCACTGGCCTGCTGCCTGGCTCCCTCTAGTGTCTGCTAATATACTCATCCCTCACTGGCCTGCTGCCTGGCTCCCTCTAGTGTCTGCTAATATACTCATCCCTTACTGGCCTGCTGCCTGGCTCCCCCTAGTGTCTGCTAATATACTCATCCCTCACTGGCCTGCTGCCTGGCTCCCTCTAGTGTCTGCTAATATACTCATCCCTTACTGGCCTGCTGCCTGGCTCCCTCTAGTGTCTGCTAATATACTCATCCCTTACTGGCCTGCTGCCTGGCTCCCTCTAGTGTCTGCTAATATACTCATCCCTTACTGGCCTGCTGCCTGGCTCCCCCTAGTGTCTGCTAATATACTCATCCCTCACTGGCCTGCTGCCTGGCTCCCTCTAGTGTCTGCTAATATACTCATCCCTTACTGGCCTGCTGCCTGGCTCCCTCTAGTGTCTGCTAATATACTCATCCCTTACTGGCCTGCTGCCTGGCTCCCTCTAGTGTCTGCTAATATACTCATCCCTTACTGGCCTGCTGCCTGGCTCCCCCTAGTGTCTGCTAATATACTCCTTCCTCACTGGCCTGCTGCCTGGCTCCCCCTAGTGTCTGCTAATATACTCCTCCCTCACTGGCCTGCTGCCTGGCTCCCCCTAGTGTCTGCTAATATATTCCTCCCTCACTGGCCTGCTGCCTGGCTCCCCCTAGTGTCCGCTAATATACTCCTCCCTCACTGGCCTGCTGCCTGGCTCCCCCTAGTGTCTGCTAATATACTCCTTCCTCACTGGCCTGCTGCCTGGCTCCCCCTAGTGTCTGCTAATATACTCCTCCCTCACTGGCCTGCTGCCTGGCTCCCCCTAGTGTCTGCTAATATACTCATCCCTCACTGGCCTGCCGCCTGGCTCCCCCTAGTGCCTGCTAATATACTCATCCCTTACTGGCCTGCTGCCTGGCTCCCCCTAGTGTCTGCTAATATACTCCTCCCTTACTGGCCTGCTGCCTGGCTCCCTCTAGTGTCTGCTAATATACTCATCCCTTACTGGCCTGCTGCCTGGCTCCCTCTAGTGTCTGCTAATATACTCATCCCTCACTGGCCTGCCGCCTGGCTCCCCCTAGTGTCTGCTAATATACTTATCCCTTACTGGCCTGCTGCCTGGCTCCCCCTAGTGTCTGCTAATATACTTATCCCTCACTGGCCTGCTGCCTGGCTCCCCCTAGTGTCTGCTAATATATTCCTCCCTCACTAGCCTGCTGCCTGGCTCCCTCTAGTGTCTACTAATATACTCCTCCCTCACTGGCCTGCTGCCTGGCTCCCCCTAGTGTCTGCTAATATACTCATCCCTCACTGGCCTGCTGCCTGGCTCCCCCTAGTGTCTGCAAATATACTCATCCCTCACTGGCCTGCTGCCTGGCTCCCCCTAGTGTCTGCTAATATACTCATCCCTCACTGGCCTGCTGCCTGGCTCCCTCTAGTGTCTGCTAATATACTCATTCCTCACTGGCCTGCTGCCTGGCTCCCCCTAGTGTCTGCTAATATACTCATCCCTCACTGGCCTGCTGCCTGGCTCCCTCTAGTGTCTGCTAATATACTCATCCCTTACTGGCCTGCTGCCTGGCTCCCTCTAGTGTCTGCTAATATACTCATCCCTTACTGGCCTGCTGCCTGGCTCCCCCTAGTGTCTGCTAATATACTCTTCCCTCACTGGCCTGCTGCCTGGCTCCCTCTAGTGTCTGCTAATAAACTCATCCCTCAATGGCCTGCTGCCTGGCTCCCCCTAGTGTCTGCTAATATACTCATCCCTCACTGGCCTGCTGCCTGGCTCCCTCTAGTGTCTACTAATATACTCATCCCTTACTGGCCTGCTGCCTGGCTCCCTCTAGTGTCTGCTAATATACTCATCCCTTACTGGCCTGCTGCCTGGCTCCCCCTAGTGTCTGCTAATATACTCATCCCTCACTGGCCTGCTGCCTGGCTCCCCCTAGTGTCTGCTAATATACTCATCCCTCACTGGCCTGCTGCCTGGCTCCCTCTAGTGTCTGCTAATATACTCATCCCTCACTGGCCTGCTGCCTGGCTCCCTCTAGTGTCTGCTAATATACTCATCCCTTACTGGCCTGCTGCCTGGCTCCCTCTAGTGTCTGCTAATATACTCATCCCTTACTGGCCTGCTGCCTGGCTCCCCCTAGTGTCTGCTAATATACTTATCCCTCACTGGCCTGCTGCCTGGCTCCCCCTAGTGTCTGCTAATATATTCCTCCCTCACTAGCCTGCTGCCTGGCTCCCTCTAGTGTCTGCTAATATACTCCTCCCTCACTGGCCTGCTGCCTGGCTCCCCCTAGTGTCTGCTAATATACTCATCCCTCACTGGCCTGCTGCCTGGCTCCCCCTAGTGTCTGCAAATATACTCATCCCTCACTGGCCTGCTGCCTGGCTCCCCCTAGTGTCTGCTAATATACTCATCCCTCACAGGCCTGCTGCCTGGCTCCCCCTAGTGTCTGCTAATATACTCATCCCTCACTGGCCTGCTGCCTGGCTCCCCCTAGTGTCTGCTAATATACTCATCCCTCACTGGCCTGCTGCCTGGCTCCCTCTAGTGTCTGCTAATATACTCATCCCTTACTGGCCTGCTGCCTGGCTCCCTCTAGTGTCTGCTAATATACTCATCCCTTACTGGCCTGCTGCCTGGCTCCCCCTAGTGTCTGCTAATATACTCTTCCCTCACTGGCCTGCTGCCTGGCTCCCTCTAGTGTCTGCTAATAAACTCATCCCTCAATGGCCTGCTGCCTGGCTCCCCCTAGTGTCTGCTAATATACTCATCCCTCACTGGCCTGCTGCCTGGCTCCCTCTAGTGTCTACTAATATACTCATCCCTTACTGGCCTGCTGCCTGGCTCCCTCTAGTGTCTGCTAATATACTCATCCCTCACTGGCCTGCTGCCTGGCTCCCCCTAGTGTCTGCTAATATACTCATCCCTCACTGGCCTGCTGCCTGGCTCCCTCTAGTGTCTGCTAATATACTCATCCCTCACTGGCCTGCTGCCTGGCTCCCTCTAGTGTCTGCTAATATACTCATCCCTTACTGGCCTGCTGCCTGGCTCCCTCTAGTGTCTGCTAATATACTCCTCCCTCACTGGCCTGCTGCCTGACTCCCCCTAGTGTCTCCTAATATACTCATCCCTCACTGGCCTGCTGCCTGGCTCCCCCTAGTGTCTGCTAATATACTCATCCCTCACTGGCCTGCTGCCTGGCTCCCCCTAGTGTCTGCTAATAAACTCATCCCTCAATGGCCTGCTGCCTGGCTCCCCCTAGTGTCTGCTAATATACTCATCCCTCACTGGCCTGCTGCCTGGCTCCCTCTAGTGTCTACTAATATACTCATCCCTTACTGGCCTGCTGCCTGGCTCCCTCTAGTGTCTGCTAATATACTCATCCCTCACTGGCCTGCTGCCTGGCTCCCCCTAGTGTCTGCTAATATACTCATCCCTCACTGGCCTGCTGCCTGGCTCCCTCTAGTGTCTGCTAATATACTCATCCCTCACTGGCCTGCTGCCTGGCTCCCTCTAGTGTCTGCTAATATACTCATCCCTTACTGGCCTGCTGCCTGGCTCCCTCTAGTGTCTGCTAATATACTCCTCCCTCACTGGCCTGCTGCCTGACTCCCCCTAGTGTCTCCTAATATACTCATCCCTCACTGGCCTGCTGCCTGGCTCCCCCTAGTGTCTGCTAATATACTCATCCCTCACTGGCCTGCTGCCTGGCTCCCCCTAGTGTCTGCTAATATACTCCTCCCTTACTGGCCTGCTGCCTGGCTCCCCCTAGTGTCTGCTAATATACTCATCCCTCACTGGCCTGCTGCCTGGCTCCCCCTAGTGTCTGCTAATATACTCATCCCTCACTGGCCTGCTGCCTGGCTCCCCCTAGTGTCTGCTAATATACTTATCCCTTACTGGCCTGCTGCCTGGCTCCCCCTAGTGTCTGCTAATATATTCCTCCCTCACTGGCCTGCTGCCTGGCTCCCCCTAGTGTCTGCTAATATACTCCTCCCTCACTGGCCTGCTGCCTGGCTCCCCCTAGTGTCTGCTAATATACTCCTCCCTCACTGGCCTGCTGCCTGGCTCCCCCTAGTGTCTGCTAATATACTCATCCCTCACTGGCCTGCTGCCTTGCTCCCCCTAGTGTCTGCTAATATATTCCTCCCTCACTGGCCTGCTGCCTGGCTCCCCCTAGTGTCCGCTAATATACTCCTCCCTCACTGGCCTGCTGCCTGGCTCCCCCTAGTGTCCGCTAATATACTCCTCCCTCACTGGCCTGCTGCCTGGCTCCCCCTAGTGTCTGCTAATATACTCCTCCCTCACTGGCCTGCTGCCTGGCTCCCCCTAGTGTCTGCTAATATACTCATCCCTCACTGGCCTGCCGCCTGGCTCCCCCTAGTGCCTGCTAATATACTCATCCCTTACTGGCCTGCTGCCTGGCTCCCCCTAGTGTCTGCTAATATACTCCTCCCTTACTGGCCTGCTGCCTGGCTCCCTCTAGTGTCTGCTAATATACTCATCCCTTACTGGCCTGCTGCCTGGCTCCCTCTAGTGTCTGCTAATATACTCATCCCTCACTGGCCTGCCGCCTGGCTCCCCCTAGTGTCTGCTAATATACTTATCCCTTACTGGCCTGCTGCCTGGCTCCCCCTAGTGTCTGCTAATATACTTATCCCTCACTGGCCTGCTGCCTGGCTCCCCCTAGTGTCTGCTAATATATTCCTCCCTCACTAGCCTGCTGCCTGGCTCCCTCTAGTGTCTGCTAATATACTCCTCCCTCACTGGCCTGCTGCCTGGCTCCCCCTAGTGTCTGCTAATATACTCCTCCCTCACTGGCCTGCTGCCTGGCTCCCCCTAGTGTCTGCAAATATACTCATCCCTCACTGGCCTGCTGCCTGGCTCCCTCTAGTGTCTGCTAATATACTCATCCCTCACTGGCCTGCTGCCTGGCTCCCCCTAGTGTCTGCTAATATACTCATCCCTCACTGGCCTGCTGCCTGGCTCCCTCTAGTGTCTGCTAATATACTCATCCCTTACTGGCCTGCTGCCTGGCTCCCTCTAGTGTCTGCTAATATACTCATCCCTTACTGGCCTGCTGCCTGGCTCCCCCTAGTGTCTGCTAATATACTCCTCCCTCACTGGCCTGCTGCCTGGCTCCCTCTAGTGTCTGCTAATAAACTCATCCCTCAATGGCCTGCTGCCTGGCTCCCCCTAGTGTCTGCTAATATACTCATCCCTCACTGGCCTGCTGCCTGGCTCCCTCTAGTGTCTGCTAATATACTCATCCCTCACTGGCCTGCTGCCTGGCTCCCTCTAGTGTCTGCTAATATACTCATCCCTCACTGGCCTGCTGCCTGGCTCCCCCTAGTGTCTGCTAATATACTCCTCCCTCACTGGCCTGCTGCCTGGCTCCCTCTAGTGTCTGCTAATAAACTCATCCCTTACTGGCCTGCTGCCTGGCTCCCTCTAGTGTCTGCTAATATACTCATCCCTTACTGGCCTGCTGCCTGGCTCCCCCTAGTGTCTGCTAATATACTCCTCCCTCACTGGCCTGCTGCCTGGCTCCCTCTAGTGTCTGCTAATAAACTCATCCCTCAATGGCCTGCTGCCTGGCTCCCTCTAGTGTCTGCTAATATACTCATCCCTTACTGGCCTGCTGCCTGGCTCCCTCTAGTGTCTGCTAATATACTCATCCCTTACTGGCCTGCTGCCTGGCTCCCCCTAGTGTCTGCTAATATACTCCTCCCTCACTGGCCTGCTGCCTGGCTCCCCCTAGTGTCTGCTAATATACTCCTCCCTCACTGGCCTGCTGCCTGGCTCCCCCTAGTGTCTGCAAATATACTCATCCCTCACTGGCCTGCTGCCTGGCTCCCTCTAGTGTCTGCTAATATACTCATCCCTCACTGGCCTGCTGCCTGGCTCCCCCTAGTGTCTGCTAATATACTCATCCCTCACTGGCCTGCTGCCTGGCTCCCTCTAGTGTCTGCTAATATACTCATCCCTTACTGGCCTGCTGCCTGGCTCCCTCTAGTGTCTGCTAATATACTCATCCCTTACTGGCCTGCTGCCTGGCTCCCCCTAGTGTCTGCTAATATACTCCTCCCTCACTGGCCTGCTGCCTGGCTCCCTCTAGTGTCTGCTAATAAACTCATCCCTCAATGGCCTGCTGCCTGGCTCCCCCTAGTGTCTGCTAATATACTCATCCCTCACTGGCCTGCTGCCTGGCTCCCTCTAGTGTCTGCTAATATACTCATCCCTCACTGGCCTGCTGCCTGGCTCCCTCTAGTGTCTGCTAATATACTCATCCCTCACTGGCCTGCTGCCTGGCTCCCCCTAGTGTCTGCTAATATACTCCTCCCTCACTGGCCTGCTGCCTGGCTCCCTCTAGTGTCTGCTAATAAACTCATCCCTCAATGGCCTGCTGCATGGCTCCCCCTAGTGTCTGCTAATATACTCATCCCTCACTGGCCTGCTGCCTGGCTCCCTCTAGTGTCTGCTAATATACTCATCCCTCACTGGCCTGCTGCCTGGCTCCCCCTAGTGTCTGCTAATATACTCATCCCTCACTGGCCTGCTGCCTGGCTCCCTCTAGTGTCTGCTAATATACTCATCCCTTACTGGCCTGCTGCCTGGCTCCCTCTAGTGTCTGCTAATATACTCATCCCTTACTGGCCTGCTGCCTGGCTCCCCCTAGTGTCTGCTAATATACTCCTCCCTCACTGGCCTGCTGCCTGGCTCCCTCTAGTGTCTGCTAATAAACTCATCCCTCAATGGCCTGCTGCCTGGCTCCCCCTAGTGTCTGCTAATATACTCATCCCTCACTGGCCTGCTGCCTGGCTCCCTCTAGTGTCTGCTAATATACTCATCCCTCACTGGCCTGCTGCCTGGCTCCCTCTAGTGTCTGCTAATATACTCATCCCTTACTGGCCTGCTGCCTGGCTCCCCCTAGTGTCTGCTAATATACTCATCCCTCACTGGCCTGCTGCCTGGCTCCCCCTAGTGTCTGCTAATATACTCATCCCTCACTGGCCTGCTGCCTGGCTCCCTCTAGTGTCTGCTAATATACTCATCCCTCACTGGCCTGCTGCCTGGCTCCCTCTAGTGTCTGCTAATATACTCATCCCTCACTGGCCTGCTGCCTGGCTCCCTCTAGTGTCTGCTAATATACTCATCCCTTACTGGCCTGCTGCCTGGCTCCCCCTAGTGTCTGCTAATATACTCATCCCTCACTGGCCTGCTGCCTGGCTCCCTCTAGTGTCTGCTAATATACTCATCCCTTACTGGCCTGCTGCCTGGCTCCCTCTAGTGTCTGCTAATATACTCATCCCTTACTGGCCTGCTGCCTGGCTCCCTCTAGTGTCTGCTAATATACTCCTCCCTCACTGGCCTGCTGCCTGACTCCCCCTAGTGTCTCCTAATATACTCATCCCTCACTGGCCTGCTGCCTGGCTCCCCCTAGTGTCTGCTAATATACTCATCCCTCACTGGCCTGCTGCCTGGCTCCCCCTAGTGTCTGCTAATATACTCCTCCCTTACTGGCCTGCTGCCTGGCTCCCCCTAGTGTCTGCTAATATACTCATCCCTCACTGGCCTGCTGCCTGGCTCCCCCTAGTGTCTGCTAATATACTCATCCCTTACTGGCCTGCTGCCTGGCTCCCTCTAGTGTCTGCTAATATACTCATCCCTTACTGGCCTGCTGCCTGGCTCCCTCTAGTGTCTGCTAATATACTCATCCCTTACTGGCCTGCTGCCTGGCTCCCCCTAGTGTCTGCTAATATACTCCTCCCTTACTGGCCTGCAGCCTGGCTCCCTCTAGTGTCTGCTAATATACTCCTCCCTCACTGGCCTGCTGCCTGGCTCCCCCTAGTGTCTGCTAATATACTCCTCCCTCACTGGCCTGCTGCCTGGCTCCCCCTAGTGTCTGCTAATATACTCATCCCTCACTGGCCTGCTGCCTGGCTCCCCCTAGTGTCTGCTAATATATTCCTCCCTCACTGGCCTGCTGCCTGGCTCCCCCTAGTGTCCGCTAATATACTCCTCCCTCACTGGCCTGCTGCCTGGCTCCCCCTAGTGTCTGCTAATATACTCCTCCCTCACTGGCCTGCTGCCTGGCTCCCCCTAGTGTCCGCTAATATACTCCTCCCTCACTGGCCTGCTGCCTGGCTCCCCCTAGTGTCTGCTAATATACTCACCCCTCACTGGACTGCCGCCTGGCTCCCCCTAGTGCCTGCTAATATACTCATCCCTTACTGGCCTGCTGCCTGGCTCCCCCTAGTGTCTGCTAATATACTCCTCCCTTACTGGCCTGCTGCCTGGCTCCCTCTAGTGTCTGCTAATATAATCATCCCTTACTGGCCTGCTGCCTGGCTCCCTCTAGTGTCTGCTAATATACTTATCCCTTACTGGCCTGCTGCCTGGCTCCCCCTAGTGTCTGCTAATATACTTATCCCTCACTGGCCTGCTGCCTGGCTCCCCCTAGTGTCCGCTAATATTCTCCTCCCTCACTGGCCTGCTGCCTGGCTCCCCCTAGTGTCTGCTAATATACTCATCCCTCACTGGCCTGCTGCCTGGCTCCCCCTAGTGTCTGCTAATATACTCATCCCTCACTGGCCTGCTGCCTGGCTCCCTCTAGTGTCTGCTAATATACTCATCCCTCACTGGCCTGCTGCCTGGCTCCCCCTAGTGTCTGCTAATATACTCCTCCCTCACTGGCCTGCTGCCTGGCTCCCCCTAGTGTCTGCTAATATACTCATCCCTCACTGGCCTGCTGCCTGGCTCCCCCTAGTGTCTGCTAATATACTTATCCCTTACTGGCCTGCTGCCTGGCTCCCCCTAGTGTCTGCTAATATATTCCTCCCTCACTGGCCTGCTGCCTGGCTCCCCCTAGTGTCTGCTAATATACTCCTCCCTCACTGGCCTGCTGCCTGGCTCCCCCTAGTGTCTGCTAATATACTCCTCCCTCACTGGCCTGCTGCCTGGCTCCCCCTAGTGTCTGCTAATATACTCATCCCTCACTGGCCTGCTGCCTGGCTCCCCCTAGTGTCTGCTAATATATTCCTCCCTCACTGGCCTGCTGCCTGGCTCCCCCTAGTGTCCGCTAATATACTCCTCCCTCACTGGCCTGCTGCCTGGCTCCCCCTAGTGTCTGCTAATATACTCCTCCCTCACTGGCCTGCTGCCTGGCTCCCCCTAGTGTCTGCTAATATACTCCTCCCTTACTGGCCTGCTGCCTGGCTCCCTCTAGTGTCTGCTAATATACTCATCCCTTACTGGCCTGCTGCCTGGCTCCCTCTAGTGTCTGCTAATATACTCATCCCTCACTGGCCTGCCGCCTGGCTCCCCCTAGTGTCTGCTAATATACTTATCCCTTACTGGCCTGCTGCCTGGCTCCCCCTAGTGTTTGCTAATATACTTATCCCTCACTGGCCTGCTGCCTGGCTCCCCCTAGTGTCCGCTAATATTCTCCTCCCTCACTGGCCTGCTGCCTGGCTCCCCCTAGTGTCTGCTAATATACTCATCCCTCACTGGCCTGCTGCCTGGCTCCCCCTAGTGTCTGCTAATATACTCATCCCTCACTGGCCTGCTGCCTGGCTCCCTCTAGTGTCTGCTAATATACTCATCCCTCACTGGCCTGCTGCCTGGCTCCCCCTAGTGTCTGCTAATATACTCCTCCCTCACTGGCCTGCTGCCTGGCTCCCCCTAGTGTCTGCTAATATACTCATCCCTCACTGGCCTGCTGCCTGGCTCCCCCTAGTGTCTGCTAATATACTCCTCCCTCACTGGCCTGCTGCCTGGCTCCCCCTAGTGTCTGCTAATATACTCATCCCTTACTGGCCTGCTGCCTGGCTCCCCCTAGTGTCTGCTAATATACTTATCCCTTACTGGCCTGCTGCCTGGCTCCCCCTAGTGTCTGCTAATATATTCCTCCCTCACTGGCCTGCTGCCTGGCTCCCCCTAGTGTCTGCTAATATACTCCTCCCTCACTGGCCTGCTGCCTGGCTCCCCCTAGTGTCTGCTAATATACTCCTCCCTCACTGGCCTGCTGCCTGGCTCCCCCTAGTGTCTGCTAATATACTCATCCCTCACTGGCCTGCTGCCTGGCTCCCCCTAGTGTCTGCTAATATACTCATCCCTCACTGGCCTGCTGCCTGGCTCCCCCTAGTGTCTGCTAATATATTCCTCCCTCACTGGCCTGCTGCCTGGCTCCCCCTAGTGTCCGCTAATATACTCCTCCCTCACTGGCCTGCTGCCTGGCTCCCCCTAGTGTCTGCTAATATACTCCTCCCTCACTGGCCTGCTGCCTGGCTCCCCCTAGTGTCTGCTAATATACTCCTCCCTCACTGGCCTGCCGCCTGGCTCCCCCTAGTGTCTGCTAATATACTCATCCCTCACTGGCCTGCCGCCTGGCTCCCCCTAGTGCCTGCTAATATACTCATCCCTTACTGGCCTGCCGCCTGGCTCCCTCTAGTGTCTGCTAATATACTCATCCCTTACTGGCCTGCTGCCTGGCTCCCTCTAGTGTCTGCTAATATACTCATCCCTTACTGGCCTGCTGCCTGGCTCCCCCTAGTGTCTGCTAATATACTCATCCCTCACTGGCCTGCTGCCTGGCTCCCTCTAGTGTCTGCTAATATACTCATCCCTTACTGGCCTGCTGCCTGGCTCCCCCTAGTGTCTGCTAATATACTCATCCCTCACTGGCCTGCTGCCTGGCTCCCCCTAGTGTCTGCTAATATACTCATCCCTCACTGGCCTGCTGCCTGGCTCCCCCTAGTGTCTGCTAATATACTCCTCCCTCACTGGCCTGCTGCCTGGCTCCCTCTAGTGTCTGCTAATAAACTCATCCCTCACTGGCCTGCTGCCTGGCTCCCCCTAGTGTCTGCTAATATACTCATCCCTCACTGGCCTGCTGCCTGGCTCCCTCTAGTGTCTGCTAATATACTCCTCCCTCACTGGCCTGCTGCCTGGCTTCCTCTAGTGTCTGCTAATATACTCATCCCTTACTGGCCTGCTGCCTGGCTCCCTCTAGTGTCTGCTAATATACTCATCCCTCACTGGCCTGCTGCCTGGCTCCCCCTAGTGTCTGCTAATATACTCATCCCTCACTGGCCTGCTGCCTGGCTCCCCCTAGTGTCTGCTAATATACTCATCCCTCACTGGCCTGCTGCCTGGCTCCCTCTAGTGTCTGCTAATATACTCATCCCTCACTGGCCTGCTGCCTGGCTCCCTCTAGTGTCTGCTAATATACTCATCCCTTACTGGCCTGCTGCCTGGCTCCCTCTAGTGTCTGCTAATATACTCATCCCTTACTGGCCTGCTGCCTGGCTCCCCCTAGTGTCTGCTAATATACTCATCCCTCACTGGCCTGCTGCCTGGCTCCCTCTAGTGTCTGCTAATATACTCATCCCTTACTGGCCTGCTGCCTGGCTCCCTCTAGTGTCTGCTAATATACTCATCCCTTACTGGCCTGCTGCCTGGCTCCCTCTAGTGTCTGCTAATATACTCATTCCTTACTGGCCTGCTGCCTGGCTCCCCCTAGTGTCTGCTAATATACTCATCCCTCACTGGCCTGCTGCCTGGCTCCCTCTAGTGTCTGCTAATATACTCATCCCTTACTGGCCTGCTGCCTGGCTCCCTCTAGTGTCTGCTAATATACTCCTCCCTCACTGGCCTGCTGCCTGGCTCCCCCTAGTGTCTGCTAATATACTCATCCCTCACTGGCCTGCTGCCTGGCTCCCCCTAGTGTCTGCTAATATACTCCTCCCTTACTGGCCTGCTGCCTGGCTCCCCCTAGTGTCTGCTAATATACTCATCCCTCACTGGCCTGCTGCCTGGCTCCCCCTAGTGTCTGCTAATATACTCATCCCTCACTGGCCTGCTGCCTGGCTCCCTCTAGTGTCTGCTAATATACTCATCCCTTACTGGCCTGCTGCCTGGCTCCCTCTAGTGTCTGCTAATATACTCATCCCTTACTGGCCTGCTGCCTGGCTCCCCCTAGTGTCTGCTAATATACTCCTCCCTTACTGGCCTGCTGCCTGGCTCCCTCTAGTGTCTGCTAATATACTCATACCTCACTGGCCTGCTGCCTGGCTCCCCATAGTGTCTGCTAATATACTCCTCCCTCACTGGCCTGCTGCCTGGCTCCCCCTAGTGTCTGCTAATATACTCATACCTCACTGGCCTGCTGCCTGGCTCCCCCTAGTGTCTGCTAATATATTCCTCCCTCACTGGCCTGCTGCCTGGCTCCCCCTAGTGTCCGCTAATATACTCCTCCCTCACTGGCCTGCTGCCTGGCTCCCCCTAGTGTCTGCTAATATACTCCTCCCTCACTGGCCTGCTGCCTGGCTCCCCCTAGTGTCCGCTAATATACTCCTCCCTCACTGGCCTGCTGCCTGGCTCCCCCTAGTGTCTGCTAATATACTCATCCCTCACTGGCCTGCCGCCTGGCTCCCCCTAGTGCCTGCTAATATACTCATCCCTTACTGGCCTGCTGCCTGGCTCCCCCTAGTGTCTGCTAATATACTCCTCCCTTACTGGCCTGCTGCCTGGCTTCCTCTAGTGTCTGCTAATATACTCATCCCTCACTGGCCTGCTGCCTGGCTCCCCCTAGTGTCTGCTAATATACTTATCCCTCACTGGCCTGCTGCCTGGCTCCCCCTAGTGTCCGCTAATATACTCATCCCTTACTGGCCTGCTGCCTGGCTCCCTCTAGTGTCTGCTAATATACTCATCCCTTACTGGCCTGCTGCCTGGCTCCCCCTAGTGTCTGCTAATATACTTATCCCTCACTGGCCTGCTGCCTGGCTCCCTCTAGTGTCCGCTAATATTCTCCTCCCTCACTGGCCTGCTGCCTGGCTCCCTCTAGTGTCCGCTAATATTCTCCTCCCTCACTGGCCTGCTGCCTGGCTCCCCCTAGTGTCTGCTAATATACTCATCCCTTACTGGCCTGCTGCCTGGCTCCCTCTAGTGTCTGCTAATATACTCATCCCTTACTGGCCTGCTGCCTGGCTCCCCCTAGTGTCTGCTAATATACTTATCCCTCACTGGCCTGCTGCCTGGCTCCCTCTAGTGTCCGCTAATATTCTCCTCCCTCACTGGCCTGCTGCCTGGCTCCCCCTAGTGTCTGCTAATATACTCATCCCTCACTGGCCTGCTGCCTGGCTCCCCCTAGTGTCTGCTAATATACTCATCCCTCACTGGCCTGCTGCCTGGCTCCCTCTAGTGTCTGCTAATATACTCATCCCTCACTGGCCTGCTGCCTGGCTCCCTCTAGTGTCTGCTAATATACTCATCCCTCACTGGCCTGCTGCCTGGCTCCCCCTAGTGTCTGCTAATATACTCCTCCCTCACTGGCCTGCTGCCTGGCTCCCCCTAGTGTCTGCTAATATACTCATCCCTCACTGGCCTGCTGCCTGGCTCCCCCTAGTGTCTGCTTATATACTTATCCCTTACTGGCCTGCTGCCTGGCTCCCCCTAGTGTATGCTTATATATTCCTCCCTCACTGGCCTGCTGCCTGGCTCCCCCTAGTGTCTGCTAATATACTCCTCCCTCACTGGCCTGCTGCCTGGCTCCCCCTAGTGTCTGCTAATATACTCCTCCCTCACTGGCCTGCTGCCTGGCTCCCCCTAGTGTCTGCTAATATACTCCTCCCTCACTGGCCTGCTGCCTGTCTTCCCCTAGTGTCTGCTAATATACTCCTCCCTCACTGGCCTGCTGCCTGGCTCCCCCTAGTGTCTGCTAATATACTCCTCCCTCACTGGCCTGCTGCCTGGCTCCCCCTAGTGTCTGCTAATATACTCATCCCTCACTGGCCTGCTGCCTGGCTCCCCCTAGTGTCTGCTAATATACTCATCCCTCACTGGCCTGCTGCCTGGCTCCCCCTAGTGTCTGCTAATATATTCCTCCCTCACTGGCCTGCTGCCTGGCTCCCCCTAGTGTCCGCTAATATACTCCTCCCTCACTGGCCTGCTGCCTGGCTCCCCCTAGTGTCTGCTAATATACTCCTCCCTCACTGGCCTGCTGCCTGGCTCCCCCTAGTGTCTGCTAATATACTCCTCCCTCACTGGCCTGCTGCCTGGCTCCCCCTAGTGTCTGCTAATATACTCATCCCTCACTGGCCTGCCGCCTGGCTCCCCCTAGTGCCTGCTAATATACTCATCCCTTACTGGCCTGCCGCCTGGCTCCCTCTAGTGTCTGCTAATATACTCATCCCTTACTGGCCTGCTGCCTGGCTCCCCCTAGTGTCTAATAATATACTCCTCCCTCACTGGCCTGCTGCCTGGCTCCCTCTAGTGTCTGCTAATAAACTCATCCCTCACTGGCCTGCTGCCTGGCTCCCCCTAGTGTCTGCTAATATACTCATCCCTCACTGGCCTGCTGCCTGGCTCCCTCTAGTGTCTGCTAATATACTCCTCCCTCACTGGCCTGCTGCCTGGCTCCCTCTAGTGTCTGCTAATATACTCATCCCTTACTGGCCTGCTGCCTGGCTCCCTCTAGTGTCTGCTAATATACTCATCCCTTACTGGCCTGCTGCCTGGCTCCCCCTAGTGTCTGCTAATATACTCATCCCTCACTGGCCTGCTGCCTGGCTCCCCCTAGTGTCTGCTAATATACTCATCCCTCACTGGCCTGCTGCCTGGCTCCCTCTAGTGTCTGCTAATATACTCATCCCTCACTGGCCTGCTGCCTGGCTCCCTCTAGTGTCTGCTAATATACTCATCCCTTACTGGCCTGCTGCCTGGCTCCCCCTAGTGTCTGCTAATATACTCATCCCTCACTGGCCTGCTGCCTGGCTCCCTCTAGTGTCTGCTAATATACTCATCCCTTACTGGCCTGCTGCCTGGCTCCCTCTAGTGTCTGCTAATATACTCATCCCTTACTGGCCTGCTGCCTGGCTCCCTCTAGTGTCTGCTAATATACTCATCCCTTACTGGCCTGCTGCCTGGCTCCCCCTAGTGTCTGCTAATATACTCATCCCTCACTGGCCTGCTGCCTGGCTCCCTCTAGTGTCTGCTAATATACTCATCCCTTACTGGCCTGCTGCCTGGCTCCCTCTAGTGTCTGCTAATATACTCATCCCTTACTGGCCTGCTGCCTGGCTCCCTCTAGTGTCTGCTAATATACTCATCCCTTACTGGCCTGCTGCCTGGCTCCCCCTAGTGTCTGCTAATATACTCATCCCTCACTGGCCTGCTGCCTGGCTCCCTCTAGTGTCTGCTAATATACTCATCCCTTACTGGCCTGCTGCCTGGCTCCCTCTAGTGTCTGCTAATATACTCCTCCCTCACTGGCCTGCTGCCTGGCTCCCCCTAGTGTCTGCTAATATACTCATCCCTCACTGGCCTGCTGCCTGGCTCCCCCTAGTGTCTGCTAATATACTCCTCCCTTACTGGCCTGCTGCCTGGCTCCCCCTAGTGTCTGCTAATATACTCATCCCTCACTGGCCTGCTGCCTGGCTCCCCCTAGTGTCTGCTAATATACTCATCCCTCACTGGCTTGCTGCCTGGCTCCCTCTAGTGTCTGCTAATATACTCATCCCTTACTGGCCTGCTGCCTGGCTCCCTCTAGTGTCTGCTAATATACTCATCCCTTACTGGCCTGCTGCCTGGCTCCCCCTAGTGTCTGCTAATATACTCATACCTTACTGGCCTGCTGCCTGGCTCCCTCTAGTGTCTGCTAATATACTCATCCCTCACTGGCCTGCTGCCTGGCTCCCCCTAGTGTCTGCTAATATACTCCTCCCTCACTGGCCTGCTGCCTGGCTCCCCCTAGTGTCTGCTAATATACTCATAACTCACTGGCCTGCTGCCTGGCTCCCCCTAGTGTCTGCTAATATATTCCTCCCTCACTGGCCTGCTGCCTGGCTCCCCCTAGTGTCCGCTAATATACTCCTCCCTCACTGGCCTGCTGCCTGGCTCCCCCTAGTGTCTGCTAATATACTCATCCCTCACTGGCCTGCCGCCTGGCTCCCCCTAGTGCCTGCTAATATACTCATCCCTTACTGGCCTGCTGCCTGGCTCCCTCTAGTGTCTGCTAATATACTCATCCCTTACTGGCCTGCTGCCTGGCTTCCTCTAGTGCCTGCTAATATACTCATCCCTTACTGGCCTGCTGCCTGGCTCCCCCTAGTGTCTGCTAATATACTCCTCCCTTACTGGCCTGCTGCCTGGCTTCCTCTAGTGTCTGCTAATATACTCATCCCTTACTGGCCTGCTGCCTGGCTCCCTCTAGTGTCTGCTAATATACTCATCCCTTACTGGCCTGCTGCCTGGCTCCCCCTAGTGTCTGCTAATATACTTATCCCTCACTGGCCTGCTGCCTGGCTCCCCCTAGTGTCCGCTAATATTCTCCTCCCTCACTGGCCTGCTGCCTGGCTCCCCCTAGTGTCTGCTAATATACTCATCCCTCACTGGCCTGCTGCCTGGCTCCCCCTAGTGTCTGCTAATATACTCATCCCTCACTGGCCTGCTGCCTGGCTCCTTCTAGTGTCTGCTAATATACTCATCCCTCACTGGCCTGCTGCCTGGCTCCCTCCAGTGTCTGCTAATATACTCATCCCTCACTGGCCTGCTGCCTGGCTCCCCCTAGTGTCTGCTAATATACTCCTCCCTCACTGGCCTGCTGCCTGGCTCCCCCTAGTGTCTGCTAATATACTCATCCCTCACTGGCCTGCTGCCTGGCTCCCCCTAGTGTCTGCTAATATACTTATCCCTTACTGGCCTGCTGCCTGGCTCCCCCTAGTGTCTGCTAATATATTCCTCCCTCACTGGCCTGCTGCCTGGCTCCCCCTAGTGTCTGCTAATATACTCCTCCCTCACTGGCCTGCTGCCTGGCTCCCCCTAGTGTCTGCTAATATACTCCTCCCTCACTGGCCTGCTGCCTGGCTCCCCCTAGTGTCTGCTAATATACTCATCCCTCACTGGCCTGCCGCCTGGCTCCCCCTAGTGCCTGCTAATATACTCATCCCTTACTGGCCTGCTGCCTGGCTCCCTCTAGTGTCTGTTAATATACTCATCCCTTACTGGCCTGCTGCCTGGCTCCCCCTAGTGTCTGCTAATATACTCCTCCCTCACTGGCCTGCTGCCTGGCTCCCTCTAGTGTCTGCTAATATACTCATCCCTCACTGGCCTGCTGCCTGGCTCCCCCTAGTGTCTGCTAATATACTCATCCCTCACTGGCCTGCTGCCTGGCTCTCTCTAGTGTCTGCTAATATACTCATCCCTTACTGGCCTGCTGCCTGGCTCCCTCTAGTGTCTGCTAATATACTCATCCCTTACTGGCCTGCTGCCTGGCTCCCTCTAGTGTCTGCTAATATACTCATCCCTTACTGGCCTGCTGCCTGGCTCCCCCTAGTGTCTGCTAATATACTCATCCCTCACTGGCCTGCTGCCTGGCTCCCCCTAGTGTCTGCTAATATACTCATCCCTCACTGGCCTGCTGCCTGGCTCCCTCTAGTGTCTGCTAATATACTCATCCCTCACTGGCCTGCTGCCTGGCTCCCCCTAGTGTCTGCTAATATACTCATCCCTCACTGGCCTGCTGCCTGGCTCCCCCTAGTGTCTGCTAATATACTCCTCCCTTACTGGCCTGCTGCCTGGCTCCCCCTAGTGTCTGCTAATATACTCATCCCTCACTGGCCTGCTGCCTGGCTCCCCCTAGTGTCTGCTAATATACTCATCCCTTACTGGCCTGCTGCCTGGCTCCCTCTAGTGTCTGCTAATATACTCATCCCTTACTGGCCTGCTGCCTGGCTCCCTCTAGTGTCTGCTAATATACTCATCCCTTACTGGCCTGCTGCCTGGCTCCCCCTAGTGTCTGCTAATATACTCCTCCCTTACTGGCCTGCTGCCTGGCTCCCTCTAGTGTCTGCTAATATACTCATCCCTCACTGGCCTGCTGCCTGGCTCCCCCTAGTGTCTGCTAATATACTCCTCCCTCACTGGCCTGCTGCCTGGCTCCCCCTAGTGTCTGCTAATATACTTATCCCTCACTGGCCTGCTGCCTGGCTCCCCCTGGTGTCTGCTAATATATTCCTCCCTCACTGGCCTGCTGCCTGGCTCCCCCTAGTGTCCGCTAATATACTCCTCCCTCACTGGCCTGCTGCCTGGCTCCCCCTAGTGTCTGCTAATATACTCCTCCCTCACTGGCCTGCTGCCTGGCTCCCCCTAGTGTCCGCTAATATACTCCTCCCTCACTGGCCTGCTGCCTGGCTCCCCCTAGTGTCTGCTAATATACTCATCCCTCACTGGCCTGCCGCCTGGCTCCCCCTAGTGCCTGCTAATATACTCATCCCTTACTGGCCTGCTGCCTGGCTCCCCCTAGTGTCTGCTAATATACTCCTCCCTTACTGGCCTGCTGCCTGGCTCCCTCTAGTGTCTGCTAATATACTCATCCCTTACTGGCCTGCTGCCTGGCTCCCTCTAGTGTCTGCTAATATACTCATCCCTCACTGGCCTGCCGCCTGGCTCCCCCTAGTGTCTGCTAATATACTTATCCCTTACTGGCCTGCTGCCTGGCTCCCCCTAGTGTCTGCTAATATACTTATCCCTCACTGGCCTGCTGCCTGGCTCCCCCTAGTGTCCGCTAATATTCTCCTCCCTCACTGGCCTGCTGCCTGGCTCCCCCTAGTGTCTGCTAATATACTCATCCCTCACTGGCCTGCTGCCTGGCTCCCCCTAGTGTCTGCTAATATACTCCTCCCTCACTGGCCTGCTGCCTGGCTCCCCCTAGTGTCTGCTAATATACTCATCCCTCACTGGCCTGCTGCCTGGCTCCCCCTAGTGTCTGCTAATATACCTATCCCTTACTGGCCTGCTGCCTGGCTCCCCCTAGTGTCTGCTAATATACTCCTCCCTTACTGGCCTGCTGCCTGGCTCCCTCTAGTGTCTGCTAATATACTCATCCCTCACTGGCCTGCTGCCTGGCTCCCCCTAGTGTCTGCTAATATACTCCTTCCTCACTGGCCTGCTGCCTGGCTCCCCCTAGTGTCTGCTAATATACTCATCTCTCACTGGCCTGCTGCCTGGCTCCCCCTAGTGTCTGCTAATATATTCCTCCCTCACTGGCCTGCTGCCTGGCTCCCCCTAGTGTCCGCTAATATACTCCTCCCTCACTGCCCTGCTGCCTGGCTCCCCCTAGTGTCTGCTAATATACTCCTCCCTCACTGGCCTGCTGCCTGGCTCCCCCTAGTGTCCGCTAATATACTCCTCCCTCACTGGCCTGCTGCCTGGCTCCCCCTAGTGTCTGCTAATATACTCATCCCTCACTGGCCTGCCGCCTGGCTCCCCCTAGTGCCTGCTAATATACTCATCCCTTACTGGCCTGCTGCCTGGCTCCCCCTAGTGTCTGCTAATATACTCCTCCCTTACTGGCCTGCTGCCTGGCTCCCTCTAGTGTCTGCTAATATAATCATCCCTTACTGGCCTGCTGCCTGGCTCCCTCTAGTGTCTGCTAATATACTCATCCCTCACTGGCCTGCCGCCTGGCTCCCCCTAGTGTCTGCTAATATACTTATCCCTTATTGGCCTGCTGCCTGGCTCCCCCTAGTGTCTGCTAATATACTTATCCCTCACTGGCCTGCTGCCTGGCTCCCCCTAGTGTCCGCTAATATACTCATCCCTCACTGGCCTGCTGCCTGGCTCCCCCTAGTGTCCGCTAATATACTCCTCCCTCACTGGCCTGCTGCCTGGCTCCCCCTAGTGTCTGCTAATATACTCATCCCTCACTGGCCTGCTGCCTGGCTCCCCCTAGTGTCTGCTAATATACTCATCCCTCACTGGCCTGCTGCCTGGCTCCCCCTAGTGTCTGCTAATATACTCATCCCTGACTGGCCTGCTGCCTGGCTCCCTCTAGTGTCTGCTAATATACTCATCCCTCACTGGCCTGCTGCCTGGCTCCCCCTAGTGTCTGCTAATATACTCCTCCCTCACTGGCCTGCTGCCTGGCTCCCCCTAGTGTCTGCTAATATACTCATCCCTCACTGGCCTGCTGCCTGGCTCCCCCTAGTGTCTGCTAATATACTTATCCCTTACTGGCCTGCTGCCTGGCTCCCCCTAGTGTCTGCTAATATATTCCTCCCTCACTGGCCTGCTGCCTGGCTCCCCCTAGTGTCTGCTAATATACTCCTCCCTCACTGGCCTGCTGCCTGGCTCCCCCTAGTGTCTGCTAATATACTCCTCCCTCACTGGCCTGCTGCCTGGCTCCCCCTAGTGTCTGCTAATATACTCATCCCTCACTGGCCTGCTGCCTGGCTCCCCCTAGTGTCTGCTAATATACTCATCCCTCACTGGCCTGCTGCCTGGCTCCCCCTAGTGTCTGCTAATATATTCCTCCCTCACTGGCCTGCTGCCTGGCTCCCCCTAGTGTCCGCTAATATACTCCTCCCTCACTGGCCTGCTGCCTGGCTCCCCCTAGTGTCTGTTAATATACTCCTCCCTCACTGGCCTGCTGCCTGGCTCCCCCTAGTGTCTGCTAATATACTCCTCCCTTACTGGCCTGCTGCCTGGCTCCCTCTAGTGTCTGCTAATATACTCATCCCTTACTGGCCTGCTGCCTGGCTCCCTCTAGTGTCTGCTAATATACTCATCCCTCACTGGCCTGCCGCCTGGCTCCCCCTAATGTCTGCTAATATACTTATCCCTTACTGGCCTGCTGCCTGGCTCCCCCTAGTGTCTGCTAATACACTTATCCCTCACTGGCCTGCTGCCTGGCTCCCCCTAGTGTCCGCTAATATTCTCCTCCCTCACTGGCCTGCTGCCTGGCTCCCCCTAGTGTCTGCTAATATACTCATCCCTCACTGGCCTGCTGCCTGGCTCCCCCTAGTGTCTGCTAATATACTCATCCCTCACTGGCCTGCTGCCTGGCTCCCTCTAGTGTCTGCTAATATACTCATCCCTCACTGGCCTGCTGCCTGGCTCCCCCTAGTGTCTGCTAATATACTTCTCCCTCACTGGCCTGCTGCCTGGCTCCCCCTAGTGTCTGCTAATATACTCATCCCTCACTGGCCTGCTGCCTGGCTCCCCCTAGTGTCTGCTAATATACTTATCCCTTACTGGCCTGCTGCCTGGCTCCCCCTAGTGTCTGCTAATATATTCCTCCCTCACTGGCCTGCTGCCTGGCTCCCCCTAGTGTCTGCTAATATACTCCTCCCTCACTGGCCTGCTGCCTGGCTCCCCCTAGTGTCTGCTAATATACTCCTCCCTCACTGGCCTGCTGCCTGGCTCCCCCTAGTGTCTGCTAATATACTCATCCCTCACTGGCCTGCTGCCTGGCTCCCCCTAGTGTCTGCTAATGTACTCATCCCTCACTGGCCTGCTGCCTGGCTCCCCCTAGTGTCTGCTAATATATTCCTCCCTCACTGGCCTGCTGCCTGGCTCCCCCTAGTGTCCGCTAATATACTCCTCCCTCACTGGCCTGCTGCCTGGCTCCCCCTAGTGTCTGCTAATATACTCCTCCCTCACTGGCCTGCTGCCTGGCTCCCCCTAGTGTCTGCTAATATACTCCTCCCTCACTGGCCTGCTGCCTGGCTCCCCCTAGTGTCTGCTAATGTACTCATCCCTCACTGGCCTGCCGCCTGGCTCCCCCTAGTGCCTGCTAATATACTCATCCCTTACAGGCCTGCCGCCTGGCTCCCTCTAGTGTCTGCTAATATACTCATCCCTTACTGGCCTGCTGCCTGGCTCCCCCTAGTGTCTGCTAATATACTCCTCCCTCACTGGCCTGCTGCCTGGCTCCCTCTAGTGTCTGCTAATAAACTCATCCCTCACTGGCCTGCTGCCTGGCTCCCCCTAGTGTCTGCTAATATACTCATCCCTCACTGGCCTGCTGCCTGGCTCCCTCTAGTGTCTGCTAATATACTCATCCCTTACTGGCCTGCTGCCTGGCTCCCTCTAGTGTCTGCTAATATACTCATCCCTTACTGGCCTGCTGCCTGGCTCCCCCTAGTGTCTGCTAATATACTCATCCCTCACTGGCCTGCTGCCTGGCTCCCCCTAGTGTCTGCTAATATACTTATCCCTCACTGGCTTGCTGCCTGGCTCCCTCTAGTGTCTGCTAATATACTCATCCCTCACTGGCCTGCTGCCTGGCTCCCTCTAGTGTCTGCTAATATACTCATCCCTTACTGGCCTGCTGCCTGGCTCCCTCTAGTGTCTGCTAATATACTCATCCCTTACTGGCCTGCTGCCTGGCTCCCCCTAGTGTCTGCTAATATACTCATCCCTCACTGGCCTGCTGCCTGGCTCCCTCTAGTGTCTGCTAATATACTCATCCCTTACTGGCCTGCTGCCTGGCTCCCTCTAGTGTCTGCTAATATACTCATCCCTTACTGGCCTGCTGCCTGGCTCCCTCTAGTGTCTGCTAATATACTCATCCCTTACTGGCCTGCTGCCTGGCTCCCCCTAGTGTCTGCTAATATACTCATCCCTCACTGGCCTGCTGCCTGGCTCCCTCTAGTGTCTGCTAATATACTCATCCCTTACTGGCCTGCTGCCTGGCTCCCTCTAGTGTCTGCTAATATACTCCTCCCTCACTGGCCTGCTGCCTGGCTCCCCCTAGTGTCTGCTAATATACTCATCCCTCACTGGCCTGCTGCCTGGCTCCCCCTAGTGTCTGCTAATATACTCATCCCTCACTGGCCTGCCGCCTGGCTCCCCCTAGTGCCTGCTAATATACTCATCCCTTACTGGCCTGCTGCCTGGCTCCCCCTAGTGTCTGCTAATATACTCATACCTCACTGGCCTGCTGCCTGGCTCCCCCTAGTGTCTGCTAATATATTCCTCCCTCACTGGCCTGCTGCCTGGCTCCCCCTAGTGTCCGCTAATATACTCCTCCCTCACTGGCCTGCTGCCTGGCTCCCCCTAGTGTCTGCTAATATACTCCTCCCTCACTGGCCTGCTGCCTGGCTCCCCCTAGTGTCCGCTAATATACTCCTCCCTCACTGGCCTGCTGCCTGGCTCCCCCTAGTGTCTGCTAATATACTCATCCCTCACTGGCCTGCCGCCTGGCTCCCCCTAGTGCCTGCTAATATACTCATCCCTTACTGGCCTGCTGCCTGGCTCCCCCTAGTGTCTGCTAATATACTCCTCCCTTACTGGCCTGCTGCCTGGCTTCCTCTAGTGTCTGCTAATATACTCATCCCTTACTGGCCTGCTGCCTGGCTCCCTCTAGTGTCTGCTAATATACTCATCCCTTACTGGCCTTCTGCCTGGCTCCCCCTAGTGTCTGCTAATATACTTATCCCTCACTGGCCTGCTGCCTGGCTCCCCCTAGTGTCCGCTAATATTCTCCTCCCTCACTGGCCTGCTGCCTGGCTCCCCCTAGTGTCTGCTAATATACTCATCCCTCACTGGCCTGCTGCCTGGCTCCCCCTAGTGTCTGCTAATATACTCATCCCTCACTGGCCTGCTGCCTGGCTCCCTGTAGTGTCTGCTAATATACTCATCCCTCACTGGCCTGCTGCCTGGCTCCCTCTAGTGTCTGCTAATATACTCATCCCTCACTGGCCTGCTGCCTGGCTCCCCCTAGTGTCTGCTAATATACTCCTCCCTCACTGGCCTGCTGCCTGGCTCCCCCTAGTGTCTGCTAATATACTCATCCCTCACTGGCCTGCTGCCTGGCTCCCCCTAGTGTCTGCTAATATACTTATCCCTTACTGGCCTGCTGCCTGGATCCCCCTAGTGTATGCTTATATATTCCTCCCTCACTGGCCTGCTGCCTGGCTCCCCCTAGTGTCTGCTAATATACTCCTCCCTCACTGGCCTGCTGCCTGGCTCCCCCTAGTGTCTGCTAATATACTCCTCCCTCACTGGCCTGCTGCCTGGCTCCCCCTAGTGTCTGCTAATATACTCCTCCCTCACTGGCCTGCTGCCTGGCTCCCCCTAGTGTCTGCTAATATACTCCTCCCTCACTGGCCTGCTGCCTGGCTCCCCCTAGTGTCTGCTAATATACTCATCCCTCACTGGCCTGCTGCCTGGCTCCCCCTAGTGTCTGCTAATATACTCATCCCTCACTGGCCTGCTGCCTGGCTCCCCCTAGTGTCTGCTAATATATTCCTCCCTCACTAGCCTGCTGCCTGGCTCCCCCTAGTGTCCGCTAATATACTCCTCCCTCACTGGCCTGCTGCCTGGCTCCCCCTAGTGTCTGCTAATATACTCCTCCCTCACTGGCCTGCTGCCTGGCTCCCCCTAGTGTCTGCTAATATACTCCTCCCTCACTGGCCTGCTGCCTGGCTCCCCCTAGTGTCTGCTAATATACTCATCCCTCACTGGCCTGCCGCCTGGCTCCCCCTAGTGCCTGCTAATATACTCATCCCTTACTGGCCTGCCACCTGGCTCCCTCTAGTGTCTGCTAATATACTCATCCCTTACTGGCCTGCTGCCTGGCTCCCCCTAGTGTCTGCTAATATACTCCTCCCTCACTGGCCTGCTGCCTGGCTCCCTCTAGTGTCTGCTAATAAACTCATCCCTCACTGGCCTGCTGCCTGGCTCCCCCTAGTGTCTGCTAATATACTCATCCCTCACTGGCCTGCTGCCTGGCTCCCTCTAGTGTCTGCTAATATACTCCTCCCTCACTGGCCTGCTGCCTGGCTCCCTCTAGTGTCTGCTAATATACTCATCCCTTACTGGCCTGCTGCCTGGCTCCCTCTAGTGTCTGCTAATATACTCATCCCTTACTGGCCTGCTGCCTGGCTCCCCCTAGTGTCTGCTAATATACTCATCCCTCACTGGCCTGCTGCCTGGCTCCCCCTAGTGTCTGCTAATATACTCATCCCTCACTGGCCTGCTGCCTGGCTCCCTCTAGTGTCTGCTAATATACTCATCCCTCACTGGCCTGCTGCCTGGCTCCCTCTAGTGTCTGCTAATACACTCATCCCTTACTGGCCTGCTGCCTGGCTCCCTCTAGTGTCTGCTAATATACTCATCCCTTACTGGCCTGCTGCCTGGCTCCCCCTAGTGTCTGCTAATATACTCATCCCTCACTGGCCTGCTGCCTGGCTCCCTCTAGTGTCTGCTAATATACTCATCCCTTACTGGCCTGCTGCCTGGCTCCCTCTAGTGTCTGCTAATATACTCATCCCTTACTGGCCTGCTGCCTGGCTCCCTCTAGTGTCTGCTAATATACTCATCCCTTACTGGCCTGCTGCCTGGCTCCCCCTAGTGTCTGCTAATATACTCATCCCTCACTGGCCTGCTGCCTGGCTCCCTCTAGTGTCTGCTAATATACTCATCCCTTACTGGCCTGCTGCCTGGCTCCCTCTAGTGTCTGCTAATATACTCCTCCCTCACTGGCCTGCTGCCTGGCTCCCCCTAGTGTCTGCTAATATACTCATCCCTCACTGGCCTGCTGCCTGGCTCCCCCTAGTGTCTGCTAATATACTCCTCCCTTACTGGCCTGCTGCCTGGCTCCCCCTAGTGTCTGCTAATATACTCATCCCTCACTGGCCTGCTGCCTGGCTCCCCATAGTGTCTGCTAATATACTCATCCCTCACTGGCCTGCTGCCTGGCTCCCTCTAGTGTCTGCTAATATACTCATCCCTTACTGGCCTGTTGCCTGGCTCCCTCTAGTGTCTGCTAATATACTCATCCCTTACTGGCCTGCTGCCTGGCTCCCCCTAGTGTCTGCTAATATACTCCTCCCTTACTGGCCTGCTGCCTGGCTCCCTCTAGTGTCTGCTAATATACTCATCCCTCACTGGCCTGCTGCCTGGCTCCCCCTAGTGTCTGCTAATATACTCCTCCCTCACTGGCCTGCTGCCTGGCGCCCCCTAGTGTCTGCTAATATACTCATACCTCACTGGCCTGCTGCCTGGCTCCCCCTAGTGTCTGCTAATATATTCCTCCCTCACTGGCCTGCTGCCTGGCTCCCCCTAGTGTCCGCTAATATACTCCTCCCTCACTGGCCTGCTGCCTGGCTCCCCCTAGTGTCTGCTAATATACTCCTCCCTCACTGGCCTGCTGCCTGGCTCCCCCTAGTGTCCGCTAATATACTCCTCCCTCACTGGCCTGCTGCCTGGCTCCCCCTAGTGTCTGCTAATATACTCATCCCTCACTGGCCTGCCGCCTGGCTCCCCCTAGTGCCTGCTAATATACTCATCCCTTACTGGCCTGCTGCCTGGCTCCCCCTAGTGTCTGCTAATATACTCCTCCCTTACTGGCCTGCTGCCTGGCTTCCTCTAGTGTCTGCTAATATACTCATCCCTCACTGGCCTGCTGCCTGGCTCCCCCTAGTGTCTGCTAATATACTTATCCCTCACTGGCCTGCTGCCTGGCTCCCCCTAGTGTCCGCTAATATTCTCCTCCCTCACTGGCCTGCTGCCTGGCTCCCCCTAGTGTCTGCTAATATACTCATCCCTCACTGGCCTGCTGCCTGGCTCCCCCTAGTGTCTGCTAATATACTCATCCCTCACTGGCCTGCTGCCTGGCTCCCTCTAGTGTCTGCTAATATACTCATCCCTCACTGGCCTGCTGCCTGGCTCCCTCTAGTGTCTGCTAATATACTCATCCCTCACTGGCCTGCGGCCTGGCTCCCCCTAGTGTCTGCTAATATACTCCTCCCTCACTGGCCTGCTGCCTGGCTCCCCCTAGTGTCTGCTAATATACTCATCCCTCACTGGCCTGCTGCCTGGCTCCCCCTAGTGTCTGCTAATATACTTATCCCTTACTGGCCTGCTGCCTGGCTCCCCCTAGTGTCTGCTAATATATTCCTCCCTCACTGGCCTGCTGCCTGGCTCCCCCTAGTGTCTGCTAATATACTCCTCCCTCACTGGCCTGCTGCCTGGCTCCCCCTAGTGTCTGCTAATATACTCCTCCCTCACTGGCCTGCTGCCTGGCTCCCCCTAGTGTCTGCTAATATACTCCTCCCTCACTGGCCTGCTGCCTGGCTCCCCCTAGTGTCTGCTAATATACTCATCCCTCACTGGCCTGCTGCCTGGCTCCCCCTAGTGTCTGCTAATATATTCCTCCCTCACTGGCCTGCTGCCTGGCTCCCCCTAGTGTCCGCTAATATACTCCTCCCTCACTGGCCTGCTGCCTGGCTCCCCCTAGTGTCTGCTAATATACTCCTCCCTCACTGGCCTGCTGCCTGGCTCCCCCTAGTGTCTGCTAATATACTCCTCCCTCACTGGCCTGCTGCCTGGCTCCCCCTAGTGTCTGCTAATATACTCCTCCCTCACTGGCCTGCTGCCTGGCTCCCCCTAGTGTCTGCTAATATACTCCTCCCTCACTGGCCTGCTGCCTGGCTCCCCCTAGTGTCTGCTAATATACTCCTCCCTCACTGGCCTGCTGCCTGGCTCCCCCTAGTGTCTGCTAATATACTCATCCCTCACTGGCCTGCTGCCTGGCTCCCCCTAGTGTCTGCTAATATATTCCTCCCTCACTGGCCTGCTGCCTGGCTCCCCCTAGTGTCCGCTAATATACTCCTCCCTCACTGGCCTGCTGCCTGGCTCCCCCTAGTGTCTGCTAATATACTCCTCCCTCACTGGCCTGCTGCCTGGCTCCCCCTAGTGTCTGCTAATATACTCCTCCCTCACTGGCCTGCTGCCTGGCTCCCCCTAGTGTCTGCTAATATACTCATCCCTCACTGGCCTGCCGCCTGGCTCCCCCTAGTGCCTGCTAATATACTCATCCCTTACTGGCCTGCTGCCTGGCTCCCTCTAGTGTCTGCTAATATACTCATCCCTTACTGGCCTGCTGCCTGGCTCCCTCTAGTGTCTGCTAATATACTCATCCCTTACTGGCCTGCTGCCTGGCTCCCCCTAGTGTCTGCTAATATACTCATCCCTCACTGGCCTGCTGCCTGGCTCCCCCTAGTGTCTGCTTATATACTCATCCCTCACTGGCCTGCTGCCTGGCTCCCTCTAGTGTCTGCTAATATACTCATCCCTCACTGGCCTGCTGCCTGGCTCCCCCTAGTGTCTGCTAATATACTCATCCCTCACTGGCCTGCTGCCTGGCTCCCCCTAGTGTCTGCCAATATACTCCTCCCTTACTGGCCTGCTGCCTGGCTCCCCCTAGTGTCTGCTAATATACTCATCCCTCACTGGCCTGCTGCCTGGCTCCCCCTAGTGTCTGCTAATATACTCATCCCTTACTGGCCTGCTGCCTGGCTCCCTCTAGTGTCTGCTAATATACTCATCCCTTACTGGCCTGCTGCCTGGCTTCCTCTAGCGTCTGCTAATATACTCATCCCTTACTGGCCTGCTGCCTGGCTCCCCCTAGTGTCTGCTAATATACTCCTCCCTTACTGGCCTGCTGCCTGGCTCCCTCTAGTGTCTGCTAATATACTCATCCCTCACTGGCCTGCTGCCTGGCTCCCCCTAGTGTCTGCTAATATACTCCTCCCTCACTGGCCTGCTGCCTGGCTCCCCCTAGTGTCTGCTAATATACTCATCCCTCACTGGCCTGCTGCCTGGCTCCCCCTAGTGTCTGCTAATATATTCCTCCCTTACTGGCCTGCTGCCTGGCTCCCCCTAGTGTCCGCTAATATACTCCTCCCTCACTGGCCTGCTGCCTGGCTCCCCCTAGTGTCTGCTAATATATTCCTCCCTCACTGGCCTGCTGCCTGGCTCCCCCTAGTGTCCGCTAATATACTCCTCCCTCACTGGCCTGCTGCCTGGCTCCCCCTAGTGTCTGCTAATATACTCCTCCCTCACTGGCCTGCTGCCTGGCTCCCCCTAGTGTCTGCTAATATACTCCTCCCTCACTGGCCTGCTGCCTGGCTCCCCCTAGTGTCTGCTAATATACTCATCCCTCACTGGCCTGCCGCCTGGCTCCCCCTAGTGCCTGCTAATATACTCATCCCTTACTGGCCTGCTGCCTGGCTCCCTCTAGTGTCTGCTAATATACTCATCCCTTACTGGCCTGCTGCCTGGCTCCCCCTAGTGTCTGCTAATATACTCCTCCCTCACTGGCCTGCTGCCTGGCTCCCTCTAGTGTCTGCTAATAAACTCATCCCTCACTGGCCTGCTGCCTGGCTCCCCCTAGTGTCTGCTAATATACTCATCCCTCACTGGCCTGCTGCCTGGCTCCCTCTAGTGTCTGCTAATATACTCATCCCTTACTGGCCTGCTGCCTGGCTCCCTCTAGTGTCTGCTAATATACTCATCCCTTACTGGCCTGCTGCCTGGCTCCCTCTAGTGTCTGCTAATATACTCATCCCTTACTGGCCTGCTGCCTGGCTCCCCCTAGTGTCTGCTAATATACTCATCCCTCACTGGCCTGCTGCCTGGCTCCCTAGTGTCTGCTAATATACTCATCCCTTACTGGCCTGCTGCCTGGCTCCCTCTAGTGTCTGCTAATATACTCATCCCTTACTGGCCTGCTGCCTGGCTCCCTCTAGCGTCTGCTAATATACTCATCCCTTACTGGCCTGCTGCCTGGCTCCCCCTAGTGTCTGCTAATATACTCCTCCCTTACTGGCCTGCTGCCTGGCTCCCTCTAGTGTCTGCTAATATACTCATCCCTCACTGGCCTGCTGCCTGGCTCCCCCTAGTGTCTGCTAATATACTCCTCCCTCACTGGCCTGCTGCCTGGCTCCCCCTAGTGTCTGCTAATATACTCATCCCTCACTGGCCTGCTGCCTGGCTCCCCCTAGTGTCTGCTAATATATTCCTCCCTTACTGGCCTGCTGCCTGGCTCCCCCTAGTGTCCGCTAATATACTCCTCCCTCACTGGCCTGCTGCCTGGCTCCCCCTAGTGTCTGCTAATATACTCCTCCCTCACTGGCCTGCTGCCTGGCTCCCCCTAGTGTCCGCTAATATACTCCTCCCTCACTGGCCTGCTGCCTGGCTCCCCCTAGTGTCTGCTAATATACTCCTCCCTCACTGGCCTGCTGCCTGGCTCCCCCTAGTGTCTGCTAATATACTCCTCCCTCACTGGCCTGCTGCCTGGCTCCCCCTAGTGTCTGCTAATATACTCCTCCCTCACTGGCCTGCTGCCTGGCTCCCCCTAGTGTCTGCTAATATACTCATCCCTCACTGGCCTGCTGCCTGGCTCCCCCTAGTGTCTGCTAATATATTCCTCCCTCACTGGCCTGCTGCCTGGCTCCCCCTAGTGTCCGCTAATATACTCCTCCCTCACTGGCCTGCTGCCTGGCTCCCCCTAGTGTCTGCTAATATACTCCTCCCTCACTGGCCTGCTGCCTGGCTCCCCCTAGTGTCTGCTAATATACTCCCTCACTGGCCTGCTGCCTGGCTCCCCCTAGTGTCTGCTAATATACTCATCCCTCACTGGCCTGCCGCCTGGCTCCCCCTAGTGCCTGCTAATATACTCATCCCTTACTGGCCTGCTGCCTGGCTCCCTCTAGTGTCTGCTAATATACTCATCCCTTACTGGCCTGCTGCCTGGCTCCCTCTAGTGTCTGCTAATATACTCATCCCTTACTGGCCTGCTGCCTGGCTCCCCCTAGTGTCTGCTAATATACTCATCCCTCACTGGCCTGCTGCCTGGCTCCCCCTAGTGTCTGCTTATATACTCATCCCTCACTGGCCTGCTGCCTGGCTCCCTCTAGTGTCTGCTAATATACTCATCCCTCACTGGCCTGCTGCCTGGCTCCCCCTAGTGTCTGCTAATATACTCATCCCTCACTGGCCTGCTGCCTGGCTCCCCCTAGTGTCTGCCAATATACTCCTCCCTTACTGGCCTGCTGCCTGGCTCCCCCTAGTGTCTGCTAATATACTCATCCCTCACTGGCCTGCTGCCTGGCTCCCCCTAGTGTCTGCTAATATACTCATCCCTTACTGGCCTGCTGCCTGGCTCCCTCTAGTGTCTGCTAATATACTCATCCCTTACTGGCCTGCTGCCTGGCTTCCTCTAGCGTCTGCTAATATACTCATCCCTTACTGGCCTGCTGCCTGGCTCCCCCTAGTGTCTGCTAATATACTCCTCCCTTACTGGCCTGCTGCCTGGCTCCCTCTAGTGTCTGCTAATATACTCATCCCTCACTGGCCTGCTGCCTGGCTCCCCCTAGTGTCTGCTAATATACTCCTCCCTCACTGGCCTGCTGCCTGGCTCCCCCTAGTGTCTGCTAATATACTCATCCCTCACTGGCCTGCTGCCTGGCTCCCCCTAGTGTCTGCTAATATATTCCTCCCTTACTGGCCTGCTGCCTGGCTCCCCCTAGTGTCCGCTAATATACTCCTCCCTCACTGGCCTGCTGCCTGGCTCCCCCTAGTGTCTGCTAATATATTCCTCCCTCACTGGCCTGCTGCCTGGCTCCCCCTAGTGTCCGCTAATATACTCCTCCCTCACTGGCCTGCTGCCTGGCTCCCCCTAGTGTCTGCTAATATACTCCTCCCTCACTGGCCTGCTGCCTGGCTCCCCCTAGTGTCTGCTAATATACTCCTCCCTCACTGGCCTGCTGCCTGGCTCCCCCTAGTGTCTGCTAATATACTCATCCCTCACTGGCCTGCCGCCTGGCTCCCCCTAGTGCCTGCTAATATACTCATCCCTTACTGGCCTGCTGCCTGGCTCCCTCTAGTGTCTGCTAATATACTCATCCCTTACTGGCCTGCTGCCTGGCTCCCCCTAGTGTCTGCTAATATACTCCTCCCTCACTGGCCTGCTGCCTGGCTCCCTCTAGTGTCTGCTAATAAACTCATCCCTCACTGGCCTGCTGCCTGGCTCCCCCTAGTGTCTGCTAATATACTCATCCCTCACTGGCCTGCTGCCTGGCTCCCTCTAGTGTCTGCTAATATACTCATCCCTTACTGGCCTGCTGAATGGCTCCCTCTAGTGTCTGCTAATATACTCATCCCTTACTGGCCTGCTGCCTGGCTCCCTCTAGTGTCTGCTAATATACTCATCCCTTACTGGCCTGCTGCCTGGCTCCCCCTAGTGTCTGCTAATATACTCATCCCTCACTGGCCTGCTGCCTGGCTCCCCCTAGTGTCTGCTAATATACTCATCCCTTACTGGCCTGCTGCCTGGCTCCCTCTAGTGTCTGCTAATATACTCATCCCTTACTGGCCTGCTGCCTGGCTCCCTCTAGCGTCTGCTAATATACTCATCCCTTACTGGCCTGCTGCCTGGCTCCCCCTAGTGTCTGCTAATATACTCCTCCCTTACTGGCCTGCTGCCTGGCTCCCTCTAGTGTCTGCTAATATACTCATCCCTCACTGGCCTGCTGCCTGGCTCCCCCTAGTGTCTGCTAATATACTCCTCCCTCACTGGCCTGCTGCCTGGCTCCCCCTAGTGTCTGCTAATATACTCATCCCTCACTGGCCTGCTGCCTGGCTCCCCCTAGTGTCTGCTAATATATTCCTCCCTTACTGGCCTGCTGCCTGGCTCCCCCTAGTGTCCGCTAATATACTCCTCCCTCACTGGCCTGCTGCCTGGCTCCCCCTAGTGTCTGCTAATATACTCCTCCCTCACTGGCCTGCTGCCTGGCTCCCCCTAGTGTCCGCTAATATACTCCTCCCTCACTGGCCTGCTGCCTGGCTCCCCCTAGTGTCTGCTAATATACTCATCCCTCACTGGCCTGCCGCCTGGCTCCCCCTAGTGCCTGCTAATATACTCATCCCTTACTGGCCTGCTGCCTGGCTCCCCCTAGTGTCTGCTAATATACTCCTCCCTTACTGGCCTGCTGCCTGGCTCCCTCTAGTGTCTGCTAATATACTCATCCCTTACTGGCCTGCTGCCTGGCTCCCTCTAGTGTCTGCTAATATACTCATCCCTCACTGGCCTGCCGCCTGGCTCCCCCTAGTGTCTGCTAATATACTTATCCCTTACTGGCCTGCTGCCTGGCTCCCCCTAGTGTCTGCTAATATACTTATCCCTCACTGGCCTGCTGCCTGGCTCCCCCTAGTGTCCGCTAATATTCTCCTCCCTCACTGGCCTGCTGCCTGGCTCCCCCTAGTGTCTGCTAATATACTCATCCCTCACTGGCCTGCTGCCTGGCTCCCCCTAGTGTCTGCTAATACACTCATCCCTCACTGGCCTGCTGCCTGGCTCCCTCTAGTGTCTGCTAATATACTCATCCCTCACTGGCCTGCTGCCTGGCTCCCCCTAGTGTCTGCTAATATACTCCTCCCTCACTGGCCTGCTGCCTGGCTCCCCCTAGTGTCTGCTAATATACTCATCCCTCACTGGCCTGCTGCCTGGCTCCCCCTAGTGTCTGCTAATATACTTATCCCTTACTGGCCTGCTGCCTGGCTCCCCCTAGTGTCTGCTAATATATTCCTCCCTCACTGGCCTGCTGCCTGGCTCCCCCTAGTGTCTGCTAATATACTCCTCCCTCACTGGCCTGCTGCCTGGCTCCCCCTAGTGTCTGCTAATATACTCCTCCCTCACTGGCCTGCTGCCTGGCTCCCCCTAGTGTCTGCTAATATACTCCTCCCTCACTGGCCTGCTGCCTGGCTCCCCCTAGTGTCTGCTAATATACTCATCCCTCACTGGCCTGCTGCCTGGCTCCCCCTAGTGTCTGCTAATATATTCCTCCCTCACTGGCCTGCTGCCTGGCTCCCCCTAGTGTCCGCTAATATACTCCTCCCTCACTGGCCTGCTACCTGGCTCCCCCTAGTGTCTGCTAATATACTCCTCCCTCACTGGCCTGCTGCCTGGCTCCCCCTAGTGTCTGCTAATATACTCCTCCCTCACTGGCCTGCTGCCTGGCTCCCCCTAGTGTCTGCTAATATACTCATCCCTCACTGGCCTGCCGCCTGGCTCCCCCTAGTGCCTGCTAATATACTCATCCCTTACTGGCCTGCTGCCTGGCTCCCCCTAGTGTCTGCTAATATACTCCTCCCTTACTGGCCTGCTGCCTGGCTCCCTCTAGCGTCTGCTAATATACTCATCCCTTACTGGCCTGCTGCCTGGCTCCCTCTAGTGTCTGCTAATATACTCATCCCTCACTGGCCTGCCTCCCCCTAGTGTCTGCTAATATACTTATCCCTTACTGGCCTGCTGCCTGGCTCCCCCTAGTGTCTGCTAATATACTTATCCCTCACTGGCCTGCTGCCTGGCTCCCCCTAGTGTCTGCTAATATATTCCTCCCTCACTGGCCTGCTGCCTGGCTCCCCCTAGTGTCTGCTAATATACTCCTCCCTCACTGGCCTGCTGCCTGGCTCCCCCTAGTGTCTGCTAATATATTCCTCCCTCACTGGCCTGCTGCCTGGCTCCCCCTAGTGTCTGCTAATATACTCCTCCCTCACTGGCCTGCTGCCTGGCTCCCCCTAGTGTCTGCTAATATACTCCTCCCTCACTGGCCTGCTGCCTGGCTCCCCCTAGTGTCTGCTAATATACTCATCCCTCACTGGCCTGCTGCCTGGCTCCCCCTAGTGTCTGCTAATATACTCATCCCTCACTGGCCTGCTGCCTGGCTCCCTCTAGTGTCTGCTAATATACTCATCCCTCACTGGCCTGCTGCCTGGCTCCCCCTAGTGTCTGCTAATATACTCATCCCTCACTGGCCTGCTGCCTGGCTCCCTCTAGTGTCTGCTAATATACTCATCCCTTACTGGCCTGCTGCCTGGCTCCCCCTAGTGTCTGCTAATATACTCCTCCCTCACTGGCCTGCTGCCTGGCTCCCTCTAGTGTCTGCTAATATACTCATCCCTCACTGGCCTGCTGCCTGGCTCCTCCTAGTGTCTGCTAATATACTCATCCCTCACTGGCCTGCTGCCTGGCTCCCTCTAGTGTCTGCTAATATACTCATCCCTTACTGGCCTGCTGCCTGGCTCCCTCTAGTGTCTGCTAATATACTCATCCCTTACTGGCCTGCTGCCTGGCTCCCCCTAGTGTCTGCTAATATACTCATCCCTCACTGGCCTGCTGCCTGGCTCCCCCTAGTGTCTGCTAATATACTCATCCCTTACTGGCCTGCTGCCTGGCTCCCTCTAGTGTCTGCTAATATACTCATCCCTTACTGGCCTGCTGCCTGGCTCCCCCTAGTGTCTGCTAATATACTCATCCCTCACTGGCCTGCTGCCTGGCTCCCCCTAGTGTCTGCTAATATACTCATCCCTCACTGGCCTGCTGCCTGGCTCCCTCTAGTGTCTGCTAATATACTCATCCCTCACTGGCCTGCTGCCTGGCTCCCTCTAGTGTCTGCTAATACACTCATCCCTTACTGGCCTGCTGCCTGGCTCCCTCTAGTGTCTGCTAATATACTCATCCCTTACTGGCCTGCTGCCTGGCTCCCCCTAGTGTCTGCTAATATACTCATCCCTCACTGGCCTGCTGCCTGGCTCCCTCTAGTGTCTGCTAATATACTCATCCCTTACTGGCCTGCTGCCTGGCTCCCTCTAGTGTCTGCTAATATACTCATCCCTTACTGGCCTGCTGCCTGGCTCCCTCTAGTGTCTGCTAATATACTCATCCCTTACTGGCCTGCTGCCTGGCTCCCCCTAGTGTCTGCTAATATACTCATCCCTCACTGGCCTGCTGCCTGGCTCCCTCTAGTGTCTGCTAATATACTCATCCCTTACTGGCCTGCTGCCTGGCTCCCTCTAGTGTCTGCTAATATACTCCTCCCTCACTGGCCTGCTGCCTGGCTCCCCCTAGTGTCTGCTAATATACTCATCCCTTACTGGCCTGCTGCCTGGCTCCCTCTAGTGTCTGCTAATATACTCATCCCTTACTGGCCTGCTGCCTGGCTCCCTCTAGCGTCTGCTAATATACTCATCCCTTACTGGCCTGCTGCCTGGCTCCCCCTAGTGTCTGCTAATATACTCCTCCCTTACTGGCCTGCTGCCTGGCTCCCTCTAGTGTCTGCTAATATACTCATCCCTCACTGGCCTGCTGCCTGGCTCCCCCTAGTGTCTGCTAATATACTCATCCCTTACTGGCCTGCTGCCTGGCTCCCTCTAGTGTCTGCTAATATACTCATCCCTTACTGGCCTGCTGCCTGGCTCCCTCTAGCGTCTGCTAATATACTCATCCCTTACTGGCCTGCTGCCTGGCTCCCCCTAGTGTCTGCTAATATACTCCTCCCTTACTGGCCTGCTGCCTGGCTCCCTCTAGTGTCTGCTAATATACTCATCCCTCACTGGCCTGCTGCCTGGCTCCCCCTAGTGTCTGCTAATATACTCCTCCCTCACTGGCCTGCTGCCTGGCTCCCCCTAGTGTCTGCTAATATACTCATCCCTCACTGGCCTGCTGCCTGGCTCCCCCTAGTGTCTGCTAATATATTCCTCCCTTACTGGCCTGCTGCCTGGCTCCCCCTAGTGTCCGCTAATATACTCCTCCCTCACTGGCCTGCTGCCTGGCTCCCCCTAGTGTCTGCTAATATACTCCTCCCTCACTGGCCTGCTGCCTGGCTCCCCCTAGTGTCCGCTAATATACTCCTCCCTCACTGGCCTGCTGCCTGGCTCCCCCTAGTGTCTGCTAATATACTCATCCCTCACTGGCCTGCCGCCTGGCTCCCCCTAGTGCCTGCTAATATACTCATCCCTTACTGGCCTGCTGCCTGGCTCCCCCTAGTGTCTGCTAATATACTCCTCCCTTACTGGCCTGCTGCCTGGCTCCCTCTAGTGTCTGCTAATATACTCATCCCTTACTGGCCTGCTGCCTGGCTCCCTCTAGTGTCTGCTAATATACTCATCCCTCACTGGCCTGCCGCCTGGCTCCCCCTAGTGTCTGCTAATATACTTATCCCTTACTGGCCTGCTGCCTGGCTCCCCCTAGTGTCTGCTAATATACTTATCCCTCACTGGCCTGCTGCCTGGCTCCCCCTAGTGTCCGCTAATATTCTCCTCCCTCACTGGCCTGCTGCCTGGCTCCCCCTAGTGTCTGCTAATATACTCATCCCTCACTGGCCTGCTGCCTGGCTCCCCCTAGTGTCTGCTAATACACTCATCCCTCACTGGCCTGCTGCCTGGCTCCCTCTAGTGTCTGCTAATATACTCATCCCTCACTGGCCTGCTGCCTGGCTCCCCCTAGTGTCTGCTAATATACTCCTCCCTCACTGGCCTGCTGCCTGGCTCCCCCTAGTGTCTGCTAATATACTCATCCCTCACTGGCCTGCTGCCTGGCTCCCCCTAGTGTCTGCTAATATACTTATCCCTTACTGGCCTGCTGCCTGGCTCCCCCTAGTGTCTGCTAATATATTCCTCCCTCACTGGCCTGCTGCCTGGCTCCCCCTAGTGTCTGCTAATATACTCCTCCCTCACTGGCCTGCTGCCTGGCTCCCCCTAGTGTCTGCTAATATACTCCTCCCTCACTGGCCTGCTGCCTGGCTCCCCCTAGTGTCTGCTAATATACTCCTCCCTCACTGGCCTGCTGCCTGGCTCCCCCTAGTGTCTGCTAATATACTCATCCCTCACTGGCCTGCTGCCTGGCTCCCCCTAGTGTCTGCTAATATATTCCTCCCTCACTGGCCTGCTGCCTGGCTCCCCCTAGTGTCCGCTAATATACTCCTCCCTCACTGGCCTGCTACCTGGCTCCCCCTAGTGTCTGCTAATATACTCCTCCCTCACTGGCCTGCTGCCTGGCTCCCCCTAGTGTCTGCTAATATACTCCTCCCTCACTGGCCTGCTGCCTGGCTCCCCCTAGTGTCTGCTAATATACTCATCCCTCACTGGCCTGCCGCCTGGCTCCCCCTAGTGCCTGCTAATATACTCATCCCTTACTGGCCTGCTGCCTGGCTCCCCCTAGTGTCTGCTAATATACTCCTCCCTTACTGGCCTGCTGCCTGGCTCCCTCTAGCGTCTGCTAATATACTCATCCCTTACTGGCCTGCTGCCTGGCTCCCTCTAGTGTCTGCTAATATACTCATCCCTCACTGGCCTGCCTCCCCCTAGTGTCTGCTAATATACTTATCCCTTACTGGCCTGCTGCCTGGCTCCCCCTAGTGTCTGCTAATATACTTATCCCTCACTGGCCTGCTGCCTGGCTCCCCCTAGTGTCTGCTAATATATTCCTCCCTCACTGGCCTGCTGCCTGGCTCCCCCTAGTGTCTGCTAATATACTCCTCCCTCACTGGCCTGCTGCCTGGCTCCCCCTAGTGTCTGCTAATATATTCCTCCCTCACTGGCCTGCTGCCTGGCTCCCCCTAGTGTCTGCTAATATACTCCTCCCTCACTGGCCTGCTGCCTGGCTCCCCCTAGTGTCTGCTAATATACTCCTCCCTCACTGGCCTGCTGCCTGGCTCCCCCTAGTGTCTGCTAATATACTCATCCCTCACTGGCCTGCTGCCTGGCTCCCCCTAGTGTCTGCTAATATACTCATCCCTCACTGGCCTGCTGCCTGGCTCCCTCTAGTGTCTGCTAATATACTCATCCCTCACTGGCCTGCTGCCTGGCTCCCCCTAGTGTCTGCTAATATACTCATCCCTCACTGGCCTGCTGCCTGGCTCCCTCTAGTGTCTGCTAATATACTCATCCCTTACTGGCCTGCTGCCTGGCTCCCCCTAGTGTCTGCTAATATACTCCTCCCTCACTGGCCTGCTGCCTGGCTCCCTCTAGTGTCTGCTAATATACTCATCCCTCACTGGCCTGCTGCCTGGCTCCTCCTAGTGTCTGCTAATATACTCATCCCTCACTGGCCTGCTGCCTGGCTCCCTCTAGTGTCTGCTAATATACTCATCCCTTACTGGCCTGCTGCCTGGCTCCCTCTAGTGTCTGCTAATATACTCATCCCTTACTGGCCTGCTGCCTGGCTCCCCCTAGTGTCTGCTAATATACTCCTCCCTCACTGGCCTGCTGCCTGGCTCCCTCTAGTGTCTGCTAATATACTCATCCCTTACTGGCCTGCTGCCTGGCTCCCTCTAGTGTCTGCTAATATACTCATCCCTTACTGGCCTGCTGCCTGGCTCCCCCTAGTGTCTGCTAATATACTCATCCCTCACTGGCCTGCTGCCTGGCTCCCCCTAGTGTCTGCTAATATACTCATCCCTCACTGGCCTGCTGCCTGGCTCCCTCTAGTGTCTGCTAATATACTCATCCCTCACTGGCCTGCTGCCTGGCTCCCTCTAGTGTCTGCTAATACACTCATCCCTTACTGGCCTGCTGCCTGGCTCCCTCTAGTGTCTGCTAATATACTCATCCCTTACTGGCCTGCTGCCTGGCTCCCCCTAGTGTCTGCTAATATACTCATCCCTCACTGGCCTGCTGCCTGGCTCCCTCTAGTGTCTGCTAATATACTCATCCCTTACTGGCCTGCTGCCTGGCTCCCTCTAGTGTCTGCTAATATACTCATCCCTTACTGGCCTGCTGCCTGGCTCCCTCTAGTGTCTGCTAATATACTCATCCCTTACTGGCCTGCTGCCTGGCTCCCCCTAGTGTCTGCTAATATACTCATCCCTCACTGGCCTGCTGCCTGGCTCCCTCTAGTGTCTGCTAATATACTCATCCCTTACTGGCCTGCTGCCTGGCTCCCTCTAGTGTCTGCTAATATACTCCTCCCTCACTGGCCTGCTGCCTGGCTCCCCCTAGTGTCTGCTAATATACTCATCCCTCACTGGCCTGCTGCCTGGCTCCCCCTAGTGTCTGCTAATATACTCCTCCCTTACTGGCCTGCTGCCTGGCTCCCCCTAGTGTCTGCTAATATACTCATCCCTCACTGGCCTGCTGCCTGGCTCCCCATAGTGTCTGCTAATATACTCATCCCTCACTGGCCTGCTGCCTGGCTCCCTCTAGTGTCTGCTAATATACTCATCCCTTACTGGCCTGTTGCCTGGCTCCCTCTAGTGTCTGCTAATATACTCATCCCTTACTGGCCTGCTGCCTGGCTCCCCCTAGTGTCTGCTAATATACTCCTCCCTTACTGGCCTGCTGCCTGGCTCCCTCTAGTGTCTGCTAATATACTCATCCCTCACTGGCCTGCTGCCTGGCTCCCCCTAGTGTCTGCTAATATACTCCTCCCTCACTGGCCTGCTGCCTGGCGCCCCCTAGTGTCTGCTAATATACTCATACCTCACTGGCCTGCTGCCTGGCTCCCCCTAGTGTCTGCTAATATATTCCTCCCTCACTGGCCTGCTGCCTGGCTCCCCCTAGTGTCCGCTAATATACTCCTCCCTCACTGGCCTGCTGCCTGGCTCCCCCTAGTGTCTGCTAATATACTCCTCCCTCACTGGCCTGCTGCCTGGCTCCCCCTAGTGTCCGCTAATATACTCCTCCCTCACTGGCCTGCTGCCTGGCTCCCCCTAGTGTCTGCTAATATACTCATCCCTCACTGGCCTGCCGCCTGGCTCCCCCTAGTGCCTGCTAATATACTCATCCCTTACTGGCCTGCTGCCTGGCTCCCCCTAGTGTCTGCTAATATACTCCTCCCTTACTGGCCTGCTGCCTGGCTTCCTCTAGTGTCTGCTAATATACTCATCCCTCACTGGCCTGCTGCCTGGCTCCCCCTAGTGTCTGCTAATATACTTATCCCTCACTGGCCTGCTGCCTGGCTCCCCCTAGTGTCCGCTAATATTCTCCTCCCTCACTGGCCTGCTGCCTGGCTCCCCCTAGTGTCTGCTAATATACTCATCCCTCACTGGCCTGCTGCCTGGCTCCCCCTAGTGTCTGCTAATATACTCATCCCTCACTGGCCTGCTGCCTGGCTCCCTCTAGTGTCTGCTAATATACTCATCCCTCACTGGCCTGCTGCCTGGCTCCCTCTAGTGTCTGCTAATATACTCATCCCTCACTGGCCTGCGGCCTGGCTCCCCCTAGTGTCTGCTAATATACTCCTCCCTCACTGGCCTGCTGCCTGGCTCCCCCTAGTGTCTGCTAATATACTCATCCCTCACTGGCCTGCTGCCTGGCTCCCCCTAGTGTCTGCTAATATACTTATCCCTTACTGGCCTGCTGCCTGGCTCCCCCTAGTGTCTGCTAATATATTCCTCCCTCACTGGCCTGCTGCCTGGCTCCCCCTAGTGTCTGCTAATATACTCCTCCCTCACTGGCCTGCTGCCTGGCTCCCCCTAGTGTCTGCTAATATACTCCTCCCTCACTGGCCTGCTGCCTGGCTCCCCCTAGTGTCTGCTAATATACTCCTCCCTCACTGGCCTGCTGCCTGGCTCCCCCTAGTGTCTGCTAATATACTCATCCCTCACTGGCCTGCTGCCTGGCTCCCCCTAGTGTCTGCTAATATATTCCTCCCTCACTGGCCTGCTGCCTGGCTCCCCCTAGTGTCCGCTAATATACTCCTCCCTCACTGGCCTGCTGCCTGGCTCCCCCTAGTGTCTGCTAATATACTCCTCCCTCACTGGCCTGCTGCCTGGCTCCCCCTAGTGTCTGCTAATATACTCCTCCCTCACTGGCCTGCTGCCTGGCTCCCCCTAGTGTCTGCTAATATACTCCTCCCTCACTGGCCTGCTGCCTGGCTCCCCCTAGTGTCTGCTAATATACTCCTCCCTCACTGGCCTGCTGCCTGGCTCCCCCTAGTGTCTGCTAATATACTCCTCCCTCACTGGCCTGCTGCCTGGCTCCCCCTAGTGTCTGCTAATATACTCATCCCTCACTGGCCTGCTGCCTGGCTCCCCCTAGTGTCTGCTAATATATTCCTCCCTCACTGGCCTGCTGCCTGGCTCCCCCTAGTGTCCGCTAATATACTCCTCCCTCACTGGCCTGCTGCCTGGCTCCCCCTAGTGTCTGCTAATATACTCCTCCCTCACTGGCCTGCTGCCTGGCTCCCCCTAGTGTCTGCTAATATACTCCTCCCTCACTGGCCTGCTGCCTGGCTCCCCCTAGTGTCTGCTAATATACTCATCCCTCACTGGCCTGCCGCCTGGCTCCCCCTAGTGCCTGCTAATATACTCATCCCTTACTGGCCTGCTGCCTGGCTCCCTCTAGTGTCTGCTAATATACTCATCCCTTACTGGCCTGCTGCCTGGCTCCCTCTAGTGTCTGCTAATATACTCATCCCTTACTGGCCTGCTGCCTGGCTCCCCCTAGTGTCTGCTAATATACTCATCCCTCACTGGCCTGCTGCCTGGCTCCCCCTAGTGTCTGCTTATATACTCATCCCTCACTGGCCTGCTGCCTGGCTCCCTCTAGTGTCTGCTAATATACTCATCCCTCACTGGCCTGCTGCCTGGCTCCCCCTAGTGTCTGCTAATATACTCATCCCTCACTGGCCTGCTGCCTGGCTCCCCCTAGTGTCTGCCAATATACTCCTCCCTTACTGGCCTGCTGCCTGGCTCCCCCTAGTGTCTGCTAATATACTCATCCCTCACTGGCCTGCTGCCTGGCTCCCCCTAGTGTCTGCTAATATACTCATCCCTTACTGGCCTGCTGCCTGGCTCCCTCTAGTGTCTGCTAATATACTCATCCCTTACTGGCCTGCTGCCTGGCTTCCTCTAGCGTCTGCTAATATACTCATCCCTTACTGGCCTGCTGCCTGGCTCCCCCTAGTGTCTGCTAATATACTCCTCCCTTACTGGCCTGCTGCCTGGCTCCCTCTAGTGTCTGCTAATATACTCATCCCTCACTGGCCTGCTGCCTGGCTCCCCCTAGTGTCTGCTAATATACTCCTCCCTCACTGGCCTGCTGCCTGGCTCCCCCTAGTGTCTGCTAATATACTCATCCCTCACTGGCCTGCTGCCTGGCTCCCCCTAGTGTCTGCTAATATATTCCTCCCTTACTGGCCTGCTGCCTGGCTCCCCCTAGTGTCCGCTAATATACTCCTCCCTCACTGGCCTGCTGCCTGGCTCCCCCTAGTGTCTGCTAATATATTCCTCCCTCACTGGCCTGCTGCCTGGCTCCCCCTAGTGTCCGCTAATATACTCCTCCCTCACTGGCCTGCTGCCTGGCTCCCCCTAGTGTCTGCTAATATACTCCTCCCTCACTGGCCTGCTGCCTGGCTCCCCCTAGTGTCTGCTAATATACTCCTCCCTCACTGGCCTGCTGCCTGGCTCCCCCTAGTGTCTGCTAATATACTCATCCCTCACTGGCCTGCCGCCTGGCTCCCCCTAGTGCCTGCTAATATACTCATCCCTTACTGGCCTGCTGCCTGGCTCCCTCTAGTGTCTGCTAATATACTCATCCCTTACTGGCCTGCTGCCTGGCTCCCCCTAGTGTCTGCTAATATACTCCTCCCTCACTGGCCTGCTGCCTGGCTCCCTCTAGTGTCTGCTAATAAACTCATCCCTCACTGGCCTGCTGCCTGGCTCCCCCTAGTGTCTGCTAATATACTCATCCCTCACTGGCCTGCTGCCTGGCTCCCTCTAGTGTCTGCTAATATACTCATCCCTTACTGGCCTGCTGCCTGGCTCCCTCTAGTGTCTGCTAATATACTCATCCCTTACTGGCCTGCTGCCTGGCTCCCTCTAGTGTCTGCTAATATACTCATCCCTTACTGGCCTGCTGCCTGGCTCCCCCTAGTGTCTGCTAATATACTCATCCCTCACTGGCCTGCTGCCTGGCTCCCTAGTGTCTGCTAATATACTCATCCCTTACTGGCCTGCTGCCTGGCTCCCTCTAGTGTCTGCTAATATACTCATCCCTTACTGGCCTGCTGCCTGGCTCCCTCTAGCGTCTGCTAATATACTCATCCCTTACTGGCCTGCTGCCTGGCTCCCCCTAGTGTCTGCTAATATACTCCTCCCTTACTGGCCTGCTGCCTGGCTCCCTCTAGTGTCTGCTAATATACTCATCCCTCACTGGCCTGCTGCCTGGCTCCCCCTAGTGTCTGCTAATATACTCCTCCCTCACTGGCCTGCTGCCTGGCTCCCCCTAGTGTCTGCTAATATACTCATCCCTCACTGGCCTGCTGCCTGGCTCCCCCTAGTGTCTGCTAATATATTCCTCCCTTACTGGCCTGCTGCCTGGCTCCCCCTAGTGTCCGCTAATATACTCCTCCCTCACTGGCCTGCTGCCTGGCTCCCCCTAGTGTCTGCTAATATACTCCTCCCTCACTGGCCTGCTGCCTGGCTCCCCCTAGTGTCCGCTAATATACTCCTCCCTCACTGGCCTGCTGCCTGGCTCCCCCTAGTGTCTGCTAATATACTCCTCCCTCACTGGCCTGCTGCCTGGCTCCCCCTAGTGTCTGCTAATATACTCCTCCCTCACTGGCCTGCTGCCTGGCTCCCCCTAGTGTCTGCTAATATACTCCTCCCTCACTGGCCTGCTGCCTGGCTCCCCCTAGTGTCTGCTAATATACTCATCCCTCACTGGCCTGCTGCCTGGCTCCCCCTAGTGTCTGCTAATATATTCCTCCCTCACTGGCCTGCTGCCTGGCTCCCCCTAGTGTCCGCTAATATACTCCTCCCTCACTGGCCTGCTGCCTGGCTCCCCCTAGTGTCTGCTAATATACTCCTCCCTCACTGGCCTGCTGCCTGGCTCCCCCTAGTGTCTGCTAATATACTCCCTCACTGGCCTGCTGCCTGGCTCCCCCTAGTGTCTGCTAATATACTCATCCCTCACTGGCCTGCCGCCTGGCTCCCCCTAGTGCCTGCTAATATACTCATCCCTTACTGGCCTGCTGCCTGGCTCCCTCTAGTGTCTGCTAATATACTCATCCCTTACTGGCCTGCTGCCTGGCTCCCTCTAGTGTCTGCTAATATACTCATCCCTTACTGGCCTGCTGCCTGGCTCCCCCTAGTGTCTGCTAATATACTCATCCCTCACTGGCCTGCTGCCTGGCTCCCCCTAGTGTCTGCTTATATACTCATCCCTCACTGGCCTGCTGCCTGGCTCCCTCTAGTGTCTGCTAATATACTCATCCCTCACTGGCCTGCTGCCTGGCTCCCCCTAGTGTCTGCTAATATACTCATCCCTCACTGGCCTGCTGCCTGGCTCCCCCTAGTGTCTGCCAATATACTCCTCCCTTACTGGCCTGCTGCCTGGCTCCCCCTAGTGTCTGCTAATATACTCATCCCTCACTGGCCTGCTGCCTGGCTCCCCCTAGTGTCTGCTAATATACTCATCCCTTACTGGCCTGCTGCCTGGCTCCCTCTAGTGTCTGCTAATATACTCATCCCTTACTGGCCTGCTGCCTGGCTTCCTCTAGCGTCTGCTAATATACTCATCCCTTACTGGCCTGCTGCCTGGCTCCCCCTAGTGTCTGCTAATATACTCCTCCCTTACTGGCCTGCTGCCTGGCTCCCTCTAGTGTCTGCTAATATACTCATCCCTCACTGGCCTGCTGCCTGGCTCCCCCTAGTGTCTGCTAATATACTCCTCCCTCACTGGCCTGCTGCCTGGCTCCCCCTAGTGTCTGCTAATATACTCATCCCTCACTGGCCTGCTGCCTGGCTCCCCCTAGTGTCTGCTAATATATTCCTCCCTTACTGGCCTGCTGCCTGGCTCCCCCTAGTGTCCGCTAATATACTCCTCCCTCACTGGCCTGCTGCCTGGCTCCCCCTAGTGTCTGCCAATATACTCCTCCCTTACTGGCCTGCTGCCTGGCTCCCCCTAGTGTCTGCTAATATACTCATCCCTCACTGGCCTGCTGCCTGGCTCCCCCTAGTGTCTGCTAATATACTCATCCCTTACTGGCCTGCTGCCTGGCTCCCTCTAGTGTCTGCTAATATACTCATCCCTTACTGGCCTGCTGCCTGGCTTCCTCTAGCGTCTGCTAATATACTCATCCCTTACTGGCCTGCTGCCTGGCTCCCCCTAGTGTCTGCTAATATACTCCTCCCTTACTGGCCTGCTGCCTGGCTCCCTCTAGTGTCTGCTAATATACTCATCCCTCACTGGCCTGCTGCCTGGCTCCCCCTAGTGTCTGCTAATATACTCCTCCCTCACTGGCCTGCTGCCTGGCTCCCCCTAGTGTCTGCTAATATACTCATCCCTCACTGGCCTGCTGCCTGGCTCCCCCTAGTGTCTGCTAATATATTCCTCCCTTACTGGCCTGCTGCCTGGCTCCCCCTAGTGTCCGCTAATATACTCCTCCCTCACTGGCCTGCTGCCTGGCTCCCCCTAGTGTCTGCTAATATATTCCTCCCTCACTGGCCTGCTGCCTGGCTCCCCCTAGTGTCCGCTAATATACTCCTCCCTCACTGGCCTGCTGCCTGGCTCCCCCTAGTGTCTGCTAATATACTCCTCCCTCACTGGCCTGCTGCCTGGCTCCCCCTAGTGTCTGCTAATATACTCCTCCCTCACTGGCCTGCTGCCTGGCTCCCCCTAGTGTCTGCTAATATACTCATCCCTCACTGGCCTGCCGCCTGGCTCCCCCTAGTGCCTGCTAATATACTCATCCCTTACTGGCCTGCTGCCTGGCTCCCTCTAGTGTCTGCTAATATACTCATCCCTTACTGGCCTGCTGCCTGGCTCCCCCTAGTGTCTGCTAATATACTCCTCCCTCACTGGCCTGCTGCCTGGCTCCCTCTAGTGTCTGCTAATAAACTCATCCCTCACTGGCCTGCTGCCTGGCTCCCCCTAGTGTCTGCTAATATACTCATCCCTCACTGGCCTGCTGCCTGGCTCCCTCTAGTGTCTGCTAATATACTCATCCCTTACTGGCCTGCTGCCTGGCTCCCTCTAGTGTCTGCTAATATACTCATCCCTTACTGGCCTGCTGCCTGGCTCCCTCTAGTGTCTGCTAATATACTCATCCCTTACTGGCCTGCTGCCTGGCTCCCCCTAGTGTCTGCTAATATACTCATCCCTCACTGGCCTGCTGCCTGGCTCCCTAGTGTCTGCTAATATACTCATCCCTTACTGGCCTGCTGCCTGGCTCCCTCTAGTGTCTGCTAATATACTCATCCCTTACTGGCCTGCTGCCTGGCTCCCTCTAGCGTCTGCTAATATACTCATCCCTTACTGGCCTGCTGCCTGGCTCCCCCTAGTGTCTGCTAATATACTCCTCCCTTACTGGCCTGCTGCCTGGCTCCCTCTAGTGTCTGCTAATATACTCATCCCTCACTGGCCTGCTGCCTGGCTCCCCCTAGTGTCTGCTAATATACTCCTCCCTCACTGGCCTGCTGCCTGGCTCCCCCTAGTGTCTGCTAATATACTCATCCCTCACTGGCCTGCTGCCTGGCTCCCCCTAGTGTCTGCTAATATATTCCTCCCTTACTGGCCTGCTGCCTGGCTCCCCCTAGTGTCCGCTAATATACTCCTCCCTCACTGGCCTGCTGCCTGGCTCCCCCTAGTGTCTGCTAATATACTCCTCCCTCACTGGCCTGCTGCCTGGCTCCCCCTAGTGTCCGCTAATATACTCCTCCCTCACTGGCCTGCTGCCTGGCTCCCCCTAGTGTCTGCTAATATACTCCTCCCTCACTGGCCTGCTGCCTGGCTCCCCCTAGTGTCTGCTAATATACTCCTCCCTCACTGGCCTGCTGCCTGGCTCCCCCTAGTGTCTGCTAATATACTCCTCCCTCACTGGCCTGCTGCCTGGCTCCCCCTAGTGTCTGCTAATATACTCATCCCTCACTGGCCTGCTGCCTGGCTCCCCCTAGTGTCTGCTAATATATTCCTCCCTCACTGGCCTGCTGCCTGGCTCCCCCTAGTGTCCGCTAATATACTCCTCCCTCACTGGCCTGCTGCCTGGCTCCCCCTAGTGTCTGCTAATATACTCCTCCCTCACTGGCCTGCTGCCTGGCTCCCCCTAGTGTCTGCTAATATACTCCCTCACTGGCCTGCTGCCTGGCTCCCCCTAGTGTCTGCTAATATACTCATCCCTCACTGGCCTGCCGCCTGGCTCCCCCTAGTGCCTGCTAATATACTCATCCCTTACTGGCCTGCTGCCTGGCTCCCTCTAGTGTCTGCTAATATACTCATCCCTTACTGGCCTGCTGCCTGGCTCCCTCTAGTGTCTGCTAATATACTCATCCCTTACTGGCCTGCTGCCTGGCTCCCCCTAGTGTCTGCTAATATACTCATCCCTCACTGGCCTGCTGCCTGGCTCCCCCTAGTGTCTGCTTATATACTCATCCCTCACTGGCCTGCTGCCTGGCTCCCTCTAGTGTCTGCTAATATACTCATCCCTCACTGGCCTGCTGCCTGGCTCCCCCTAGTGTCTGCTAATATACTCATCCCTCACTGGCCTGCTGCCTGGCTCCCCCTAGTGTCTGCCAATATACTCCTCCCTTACTGGCCTGCTGCCTGGCTCCCCCTAGTGTCTGCTAATATACTCATCCCTCACTGGCCTGCTGCCTGGCTCCCCCTAGTGTCTGCTAATATACTCATCCCTTACTGGCCTGCTGCCTGGCTCCCTCTAGTGTCTGCTAATATACTCATCCCTTACTGGCCTGCTGCCTGGCTTCCTCTAGCGTCTGCTAATATACTCATCCCTTACTGGCCTGCTGCCTGGCTCCCCCTAGTGTCTGCTAATATACTCCTCCCTTACTGGCCTGCTGCCTGGCTCCCTCTAGTGTCTGCTAATATACTCATCCCTCACTGGCCTGCTGCCTGGCTCCCCCTAGTGTCTGCTAATATACTCCTCCCTCACTGGCCTGCTGCCTGGCTCCCCCTAGTGTCTGCTAATATACTCATCCCTCACTGGCCTGCTGCCTGGCTCCCCCTAGTGTCTGCTAATATATTCCTCCCTTACTGGCCTGCTGCCTGGCTCCCCCTAGTGTCCGCTAATATACTCCTCCCTCACTGGCCTGCTGCCTGGCTCCCCCTAGTGTCTGCTAATATATTCCTCCCTCACTGGCCTGCTGCCTGGCTCCCCCTAGTGTCCGCTAATATACTCCTCCCTCACTGGCCTGCTGCCTGGCTCCCCCTAGTGTCTGCTAATATACTCCTCCCTCACTGGCCTGCTGCCTGGCTCCCCCTAGTGTCTGCTAATATACTCCTCCCTCACTGGCCTGCTGCCTGGCTCCCCCTAGTGTCTGCTAATATACTCATCCCTCACTGGCCTGCCGCCTGGCTCCCCCTAGTGCCTGCTAATATACTCATCCCTTACTGGCCTGCTGCCTGGCTCCCTCTAGTGTCTGCTAATATACTCATCCCTTACTGGCCTGCTGCCTGGCTCCCCCTAGTGTCTGCTAATATACTCCTCCCTCACTGGCCTGCTGCCTGGCTCCCTCTAGTGTCTGCTAATAAACTCATCCCTCACTGGCCTGCTGCCTGGCTCCCCCTAGTGTCTGCTAATATACTCATCCCTCACTGGCCTGCTGCCTGGCTCCCTCTAGTGTCTGCTAATATACTCATCCCTTACTGGCCTGCTGAATGGCTCCCTCTAGTGTCTGCTAATATACTCATCCCTTACTGGCCTGCTGCCTGGCTCCCTCTAGTGTCTGCTAATATACTCATCCCTTACTGGCCTGCTGCCTGGCTCCCCCTAGTGTCTGCTAATATACTCATCCCTCACTGGCCTGCTGCCTGGCTCCCCCTAGTGTCTGCTAATATACTCATCCCTTACTGGCCTGCTGCCTGGCTCCCTCTAGTGTCTGCTAATATACTCATCCCTTACTGGCCTGCTGCCTGGCTCCCTCTAGCGTCTGCTAATATACTCATCCCTTACTGGCCTGCTGCCTGGCTCCCCCTAGTGTCTGCTAATATACTCCTCCCTTACTGGCCTGCTGCCTGGCTCCCTCTAGTGTCTGCTAATATACTCATCCCTCACTGGCCTGCTGCCTGGCTCCCCCTAGTGTCTGCTAATATACTCCTCCCTCACTGGCCTGCTGCCTGGCTCCCCCTAGTGTCTGCTAATATACTCATCCCTCACTGGCCTGCTGCCTGGCTCCCCCTAGTGTCTGCTAATATATTCCTCCCTTACTGGCCTGCTGCCTGGCTCCCCCTAGTGTCCGCTAATATACTCCTCCCTCACTGGCCTGCTGCCTGGCTCCCCCTAGTGTCTGCTAATATACTCCTCCCTCACTGGCCTGCTGCCTGGCTCCCCCTAGTGTCCGCTAATATACTCCTCCCTCACTGGCCTGCTGCCTGGCTCCCCCTAGTGTCTGCTAATATACTCATCCCTCACTGGCCTGCCGCCTGGCTCCCCCTAGTGCCTGCTAATATACTCATCCCTTACTGGCCTGCTGCCTGGCTCCCCCTAGTGTCTGCTAATATACTCCTCCCTTACTGGCCTGCTGCCTGGCTCCCTCTAGTGTCTGCTAATATACTCATCCCTTACTGGCCTGCTGCCTGGCTCCCTCTAGTGTCTGCTAATATACTCATCCCTCACTGGCCTGCCGCCTGGCTCCCCCTAGTGTCTGCTAATATACTTATCCCTTACTGGCCTGCTGCCTGGCTCCCCCTAGTGTCTGCTAATATACTTATCCCTCACTGGCCTGCTGCCTGGCTCCCCCTAGTGTCCGCTAATATTCTCCTCCCTCACTGGCCTGCTGCCTGGCTCCCCCTAGTGTCTGCTAATATACTCATCCCTCACTGGCCTGCTGCCTGGCTCCCCCTAGTGTCTGCTAATACACTCATCCCTCACTGGCCTGCTGCCTGGCTCCCTCTAGTGTCTGCTAATATACTCATCCCTCACTGGCCTGCTGCCTGGCTCCCCCTAGTGTCTGCTAATATACTCCTCCCTCACTGGCCTGCTGCCTGGCTCCCCCTAGTGTCTGCTAATATACTCATCCCTCACTGGCCTGCTGCCTGGCTCCCCCTAGTGTCTGCTAATATACTTATCCCTTACTGGCCTGCTGCCTGGCTCCCCCTAGTGTCTGCTAATATATTCCTCCCTCACTGGCCTGCTGCCTGGCTCCCCCTAGTGTCTGCTAATATACTCCTCCCTCACTGGCCTGCTGCCTGGCTCCCCCTAGTGTCTGCTAATATACTCCTCCCTCACTGGCCTGCTGCCTGGCTCCCCCTAGTGTCTGCTAATATACTCCTCCCTCACTGGCCTGCTGCCTGGCTCCCCCTAGTGTCTGCTAATATACTCATCCCTCACTGGCCTGCTGCCTGCTCCCCCTAGTGTCTGCTAATATATTCCTCCCTCACTGGCCTGCTGCCTGGCTCCCCCTAGTGTCCGCTAATATACTCCTCCCTCACTGGCCTGCTACCTGGCTCCCCCTAGTGTCTGCTAATATACTCCTCCCTCACTGGCCTGCTGCCTGGCTCCCCCTAGTGTCTGCTAATATACTCCTCCCTCACTGGCCTGCTGCCTGGCTCCCCCTAGTGTCTGCTAATATACTCATCCCTCACTGGCCTGCCGCCTGGCTCCCCCTAGTGCCTGCTAATATACTCATCCCTTACTGGCCTGCTGCCTGGCTCCCCCTAGTGTCTGCTAATATACTCCTCCCTTACTGGCCTGCTGCCTGGCTCCTCTAGCGTCTGCTAATATACTCATCCCTTACTGGCCTGCTGCCTGGCTCCCTCTAGTGTCTGCTAATATACTCATCCCTCACTGGCCTGCCTCCCCCTAGTGTCTGCTAATATACTTATCCCTTACTGGCCTGCTGCCTGGCTCCCCCTAGTGTCTGCTAATATACTTATCCCTCACTGGCCTGCTGCCTGGCTCCCCCTAGTGTCTGCTAATATATTCCTCCCTCACTGGCCTGCTGCCTGGCTCCCCCTAGTGTCTGCTAATATACTCCTCCCTCACTGGCCTGCTGCCTGGCTCCCCCTAGTGTCTGCTAATATATCCTCCCTCACTGGCCTGCTGCCTGGCTCCCCCTAGTGTCTGCTAATATACTCCTCCCTCACTGGCCTGCTGCCTGGCTCCCCCTAGTGTCTGCTAATATACTCCTCCCTCACTGGCCTGCTGCCTGGCTCCCCCTAGTGTCTGCTAATATACTCATCCCTCACTGGCCTGCTGCCTGGCTCCCCCTAGTGTCTGCTAATATACTCATCCCTCACTGGCCTGCTGCCTGGCTCCCTCTAGTGTCTGCTAATATACTCATCCCTCACTGGCCTGCTGCCTGGCTCCCCCTAGTGTCTGCTAATATACTCATCCCTCACTGGCCTGCTGCCTGGCTCCCTCTAGTGTCTGCTAATATACTCATCCCTTACTGGCCTGCTGCCTGGCTCCCCCTAGTGTCTGCTAATATACTCATCCCTCACTGGCCTGCTGCCTGGCTCCTCCTAGTGTCTGCTAATATACTCATCCCTCACTGGCCTGCTGCCTGGCTCCCTCTAGTGTCTGCTAATATACTCATCCCTTACTGGCCTGCTGCCTGGCTCCCTCTAGTGTCTGCTAATATACTCATCCCTTACTGGCCTGCTGCCTGGCTCCCCCTAGTGTCTGCTAATATACTCATCCCTTACTGGCCTGCTGCCTGGCTCCCCCTAGTGTCTGCTAATATACTCATCCCTCACTGGCCTGCTGCCTGGCTCCCCCTAGTGTCTGCTAATATACTCATCCCTCACTGGCCTGCTGCCTGGCTCCCTCTAGTGTCTGCTAATATACTCATCCCTTACTGGCCTGCTGCCTGGCTCCCTCTAGTGTCTGCTAATATACTCATCCCTTACTGGCCTGCTGCCTGGCTCCCTCTAGTGTCTGCTAATATACTCATCCCTTACTGGCCTGCTGCCTGGCTCCCCCTAGTGTCTGCTAATATACTCATCCCTCACTGGCCTGCTGCCTGGCTCCCTCTAGTGTCTGCTAATATACTCATCCCTTACTGGCCTGCTGCCTGGCTCCCCCTAGTGTCTGCTAATATACTCATCCCTCACTGGCCTGCTGCCTGGCTCCCTCTAGTGTCTGCTAATATACTCATCCCTTACTGGCCTGCTGCCTGGCTCCCTCTAGTGTCTGCTAATATACTCATCCCTTACTGGCCTGCTGCCCCTCTGGCCTGCTGCCTGGCTCCCCCTAGTGTCTGCTAATATACTCATCCCTCACTGGCCTGCTGCCTGGCTCCCTCTAGTGTCTGCTAATATACTCATCCCTTACTGGCCTGCTGCCTGGCTCCCTCTAGTGTCTCCTAATATACTCATCCCTTACTGGCCTGCTGCCTGGCTCCCTCTAGTGTCTGCTAATATACTCATCCCTTACTGGCCTGCTGCCTGGCTCCCCCTAGTGTCTGCTAATATACTCATCCCTCACTGGCCTGCTGCCTGGCTCCCTCTAGTGTCTGCTAATATACTCATCCCTTACTGGCCTGCTGCCTGGCTCCCTCTAGTGTCTGCTAATATACTCATCCCTCACTGGCCTGCTGCCTGGCTCCCTCTAGTGTCTGCTAATATACTCATCCCTTACTGGCCTGCTGCCTGGCTCTCCCTAGTGTCTGCTAATATACTCCTCCCTTACTGGCCTGCTGCCTGGCTCCCTCTAGTGTCTGCTAATATACTCATCCCTTACTGGCCTGCTGCCTGGCTCCCCCTAGTGTCTGCTAATATACTCCTCCCTCACTGGCCTGCTGCCTGGCTCCACCTAGTGTCTGCTAATATACTCCTCCCTCACTGGCCTGCCGCCTGGCTCCCCCTAGTGTCTGCTAATATACTCCTCCCTTACTGGCCTGCTGCCTGCTTGCCCCCCCCCCTCCTAGTGTCCGCTAATATACTCCTCCCTCACTGGCCTGCTGCCTGGCTCCCTCTAGTGTCTGCTAATATACTCCTCCCTTACTGGCCTGCTGCCTGGCTCCCTCTAGTGTCTGCTAATATACTCCTCCCTAACTGGCCTGCCGCCTGGCTCCCCCTAGTGTCTGCTAATATACTCCTCCCTTACTGGCCTGCTGCCTGCTTGCCCCCCCCCCCCTCCTAGTGTCCGCTAATATACTCCTCCCTCACTGGCCTGCTGCCTGGCTCCCTCTAGTGTCTGCTAATATACTCCTCCCTTACTGGCCTGCTGCCTGGCTCCCTCTAGTGTCTGCTAATATACTCATCCCTTACTGGCCTGCTGCCTGGCTCCCCCTAGTGTCTGCTAATATACTCCTCCCTTACTGGCCTGCTGCCTGGCTCCCTCTAGTGTCTGCTAATATACTCCTCCCTTACTGGCCTGCCGCCTGGCTCCCCCTAGTGTCTGCTAATATACTCCTCCCTCACTGGCCTGCTGCCTGGCTCCCCCTAGTGTCTGCTAATATACTCATCTCTCACTGGCCTGCCGCCTGGCTCCCCCTAGTGTCTGCTAATATACACATCCCTTACTGGCCTGCTGCCTGGCTCCCCCTAGTGTCTGCTAATATACTCATCCCTCACTGGCCTGCTGCCTGGCTCCCCCTAGTGTCCGCTGATATACTCCTCCCTCACTGGCCTGCTGCCTGGCTCCCCCTAGTGTCTGCTAATATACTCCTCCCTCACTGGCCCGCTGCCTGGCTCCCCCTAGTGTCTGCTAATATACTCCTCCCTTACTGGCCTGCTGCCTGACTCCCCCTAGTGTCTGCTAATATACTCCTCCCTTACTGGCCTGCTGCCTGGCTCCCCCTAGTGTCTGCTAATATACTCCTCCCTCACTGGCCCGCTGCCTGGCTCCCCCTAGTGTCTGCTAATATACTCCTCCCTCACTGGCCTGCTGCCTGGCTCCCCCTAGTGTCTGCTAATATACTCCTCCCTTACTGGCCTGCTGCCTGGCTCCCCCTAGTGTCTGCTAATATACTCCTCCCTTACTGGCCTGCCGCCTGGCTCCCCCTAGTGTCTGCTAATATACTCCTCCCTTACTGGCCTGCTGCCTGGCTCCCCCTAGTGTCTGCTAATATACTCCTCCCTTACTGGCCTGCTGCCTGGCTCCCCCTAGTGTCTGCTAATATACTCATCCCTTACTGGCCTGCTGCCTGGCTCCCTCTAGTGTCTGCTAATATACTCATCCCTTACTGGCCTGCTGCCTGGCTCCCTCTAGTGTCTGCTAATATACTCATCCCTTACTGGCCTGCTGCCTGGCTCCCCCTAGTGTCTGCTAATATACTCCTCCCTCACTGGCCTGCTGCCTGGCTCCACCTAGTGTCTGCTAATATACTCCTCCCTCACTGGCCTGCCGCCTGGCTCCCCCTAGTGTCTGCTAATATACTCCTCCCTTACTGGCCTGCTGCCTGGCTCCCTCTAGTGTCTGCTAATATACTCCTCCCTTACTGGCCTGCTGCCTGGCTCCCCCTAGTGTCTGCTAATATACTCCTCCCTTACTGGCCTGCTGCCTGGCTCCCTCTAGTGTCTGCTAATATACTCCTCCCTCACTGGCCTGCTGCCTGGCTCCCCCTAGTGTCTGCTAATATACTCATCCCTCACTGGCCTGCTGCCTGGCTCCCCCTAGTGTCTGCTAATATATTCCTCCCTCACTGGCCTGCTGCCTGGCTCCCCCTAGTGTCCGCTAATATACTCCTCCCTCACTGGCCTGCTGCCTGGCTCCCCCTAGTGTCTACTAATATACTCCTCCCTCACTGGCCTGCTGCCTGGCTCCCCCTAGTGTCTGCTAATATACTCCTCCCTCACTGGCCTGCTGCCTGGCTCCCCCTAGTGTCTGCTAATATACTCCTCCCTCACTGGCCTGCTGCCTGGCTCCCCCTAGTGTCTGCTAATATACTCCTCCCTTACTGGCCTGCTGCCTGGCTCCCCCTAGTGTCTGCTAATATACTCCTCCCTTACTGCCTCTCTCAGTCTATGAGGAATGGACCTATTTGTACAAAGTTGTGGCGTTTATATGCCTCTCATAAATAAAAGTAACAACTTTATTAGTCAAAGGTTTCAAATCTATCTCCCGCTAGTACCATAATCCCTCAGAGGGCGATCCCCCACATCTAAAGGTGGCCACACACACCATACCATTTTTTAAATATCTGTTCAATTTAAGAATTGCATTCAATGTTTCTGACTGACTGTAACCTTACAAAAATAGGACCAATGTACCACACACCTGTGTTCAATTTTTTCCCCAATTATGATAAAAATGGTTGGAAACTCAGAGAAAATTGTTAGGGTGTGTATATGAATAAATTAACAATCCAACACACACCATACAATCTTTAGTAGAAATTGAAGAGAAATATCTGGCATTCCGGATCGATTTAAATCGAGAAAAACGGGAAATCCGATCGGATTTTTCAGTCGAATGAAAAAAAAGCTTTAGATTTTTTCGAGAGATGCGATCGTTTTTATCGAATTACTGTAAAATCGGATCATTTTATTGTATTGTGTGTGGCCACCTTAAAGGGACACTTAAGTGAAACAAAAAAAATGAGTTTTACTCACCTGGGGCTTCCAATAGCCCGCTGCAGCTGTCCGGTGCCCTCGCCATCTCCCTCCGATACTCCTGGCCCCGCCGGCAGCCACTTCCTGTTTCGGTGACAGGAGCTGACAGGATGGGGACGCGAGTGATTCTTCGCGTTCCTGGCCACAATAGCGCCATCTAAGCTGCTATAGCATATATCATATACCATATAGCAGCATAGAGGGTGCTAACGTGTCTGGGAACGCGAAGAATCACTCGCGTCCCCAGCCTGTCAGCTCCTGTCACCGAAACAGGAAGTGGCTGCTGGCGGGGCCAGGAGGATCGGAGGGAGACAGCGAGGGCACCGAACAGCTGCAGGGGGCTATTGGAAGCCCTAGGTGAGTAAAACTCATTTTTTTTGTTTGACTTAAGTGTCCCTTTAAGTATAGTAAGTGTGTGGTGAGGTCCCAGTGTAACAAGCAGGAGCCATTGCTGATCCCAACCCCCTATATTGTATGGTGGGGTGTAGCTATCCCAGTTAAAGGACCAATACAAAGAAACAACTAAGTAGTTACCAGCAGGTTTTGGACTAGTCCATCTCTTAATGGGGGATTCTCAGGGTTTTCTTTCTTTCCTAAAACGTTTCCTGAACTGCAGTTGCTAAGTCTGTCAAAACAGTGTCCAAGGGAGTAGGGAGGCTGGTTGGTATCTTACTGCTTTGGCAGTTAGACATTTGGAAAATTATTTCGAAAACAAAACCCTGAGAATCCCCCATGAGGAGATGGACTAGTCCAAAACCTGTTGGCTCTGTCAGATTTTAACTACCTACTTTGTTTCACTATAGTGGTCCTTCAATCCACTGGTGCTGGGTCTCTATTCAAAATTCACACACCTGTGGGGGGTATTATTGGTAATGACACCACAGTAAATTGTTACAGCCATGCTGCCCTATTACTGTTAATGTTAATAGATCAGAGGGTGAATGCTGCAGGAAACAGTCAACAGCGGTGCTCATTATATACAGTGCTGTGTCAATTCAACACGTTTCACCCAAGACGGGCTTCGTCAGGAGTAACTAACAGTGCAGCAAACTAACTTAAAAACACATCCCTTCACCAACAAAAGTGCAACAAAAATTCTCCCAGCAGCAAAAGCCCCAGTCAGAGCTCTGGGGGAATTTTTGTTGCACTCGGTGGTAAAATCCTGGGGGTATCAGAACCGTACACACTGCAGCTAGTTTACTATCAGTATAGTCACAGAATGAACGTTTTTAACGGTACGTATAGTACTAAGCATGTTAGAAAGGGGGTAAAAAGTTATACAATAATGCTACATGATCAGGGTGACATTTAGTAGAATGCAGTAAATTATTCAGGATATCCAGTTTTATTTTAATTCTCCTGGTTTCAACATTAGAAACACTCCCTATATCTACATATTGATGTATATTGGTATGGAGCCCCGCCCTCCCAGTGATGTCACAGCCTAGGCTGTTTAGCTATGCGGATACTCCTCCCACAGCATTCTGATAGACTAGACAACATTTTCACTGGCTTCAGAATATTCAGAAAAACACTTGCAGAGGTGCTCCTGACAGGGCTAAAGATGTCGCCATCAGTGATAAATTTGAGAATATTAATCAGGGTGAGGAAAGATTTTTACAAACACTGGCTAAATAATTTCTGAATGAATATTGTAAAAAAATAAAAAAGCAATTTTATTCAGTCTGTTAATTTTAATACAGGTCCTCTTTAAAGTGAACCACAGACGAAGCACCCTCATGTATTTTACCATATATATATATATATATATATATATATATATATATATATATATATATATATATATATATATATATATATATATATATATATATATATATATATATCAGTGGGAACATTAGAGAAAACACCTACCCTGCTCTCTGTTTAATCCTTCACTGCTCAGCCTGCTTGTTAGCAGCCCTGATAAAATCCCCAACTGAGCATTCAGTCTGGCTTTGCTCAGGAATCATTAAAGCTGAGTCATTATAGCAGAGCCAGAAGGGGGCAGGCTTGGGCTTGAAAAGACATCAGAAAAGACAGACTCAGCTATAATGGTTCCTGAGCAAAGCCAGGCTGAATGCTCAGTCTGGGATTTTATCAGGGCTGATGACAAGCAGGCTGAGCAGTGAAAGATGAAACAGAGAGCAGGGTGTTTTCTCTAATGTTCCCACTGCTATATATGGTGAAATACACAAGGGTGCTTCGTCTCTGGTTCCCTTTAAGCACAATGAAAGTTTTGGGGTGTACGGGGTGAGTTGCAGTAAGTGGGGGAGGAAGGATGGGTGGACGTCAGTAGAAGAATGCTGGGGAAAGGTAAGGGAGGTTAATAGCTGTGTGATGGGGCCCTGGGATAGGTAGTTATGGCGCTGTGCATTATATATAGAAGAACAGCAGCAGGAGGTGCAGCAGGAATACATAAAGTGAAGCAGGTATAATATCTGCATGAAACGTGGGCTGAGAGGAGGCAGCTGGGTGACAGGCCATTCAGACGAGTGAGTCACAGGCCATTGTCCTGCTGGCGAGAGAGCGGTGGTCACGCTGCAGCGCAGTACAGTCACGTCTCGTCTCAGCTGAGAGCCATTACCCCTCACAACAGCCGCCATTGTCACCTCCGCCCAATCGTGAGGCAGAGCGCAGGAAAACGTCTCAGCTGAGCGAGATTACCCCTCACAACAGCCGCCATTGTCCCCTCTGATCCTGAGGCAGAGCGTGGGGAATTATACTCCTTTTTCCGTACATCGCGCGGCCCCGCAGAGGCATTGTCGCGCACAATGCGGAGGGTTTTCCCGCCATATTACAGCGCTCTGTGGGTATTAATTAGCTGCTCGGCGGAGGGAAGTTTGTGCAGAATAAAACCTAGAAATCCCAAACTGCTATATTCATCAAGTCAAACAAAACCTTTCCGAACTGGAAAATAGACGCAGAAAGACAAAAAAATAATTATGTTCAATTTTCTGGGATTGGAACGTTACAATGGTCTCCGATGTAAGCCTTGCGGAGGAGGTGTCACGGAACAGCCGTGAGAAACGTGGGAGAATTGGAAGGATCCGCGCAGTCCAATTTCTGATCGCTGTCTGGCTAAATTTGTGCAGCCATTACGGGAATCAGAACTGGGTTTTTTTTTTCTTTTATTTTCTCTTTCCCTCCTTTCACCAAAAGGCACTAGCCTGCCGCAGATTGTCCCTGGCTTCAAGCTGTGCTGATGGCCCATCCATCAGATATAGTTGATACGCACGATGACAGAAACAATCTAGTTGGGGAAAAATCAGACATTCTGGCTCTCCTCCCAGCAGGGGAGCTGACACGTAGCTTCAAAAGAAACGTCACCTAGGAATGACCTGCTGTAAATCCCAGAGGTATCTCATATTCCATAAACTGCTATACGTGTCATATTTTCTGTGTTGCCAGGTTGGCAGACCCTCCAAACTAACAGAGCATGATGGGCCCTGTCTGGCGCTGGTTCTGTAGAAGTTTCAGAACATTCTGAGGTAAAGACTGCCAGTTAGGCAGTTTGAAAGTGCCCTAATGATACCACAGGGGTCCCACTCCTCATGTTTGGTATCAGGCTGCTGGGTAAATCGAGACAGACCTGAAAATGTTAGTAAATCTGCCCTGGCCTGTACGGTTCTGTGAGATAGAGCCCATATATGGTTAGAATATGAGATGAGTCCTCCCCTTGTCCTGGGGACCAGAAATCATATCTAAGGGGGTGTGTGGCCCCCGCCCTCACTCCCTCCTACTGGATCAGGGGCATAAGAATGGCAGAGGAGACAAACTCAGTGTCCTCCACCCTGAAACATCATCCTGATTCCATCTGTGCCAGCTTGAGGATATGCTGGCATTCACCTGGTCTGAACTCTGAACTTTGATTGAAACCAAGAACTTTACAAGTTTTCCCACAAAAGGACATCTTTCCACAAGTCCTAAGTATTTTCTCCCTTTTATTTCATACTGGCTATTAATGTTTCAATAATTGTTGATTTTAATAATTTTCTGTATATATTAATTATTTATATTGCTTTCAATAAACCGACGCTATCGTCAGTTGTTGTTCCAGCTGCCCTATTATTCAGCATACACAGGAACTGAACTCAGATCTCTGAAGAGACACTACTATTGTTTGTTGTTGGCTAGACAGAATACAGCGTGTTTTAACCGTTTTTATTTGTAGATCTAGGCTCAGACAGTCAGCGGGCTCCTCTGTCCCATGGTGGCAGTTATACCCTGAACTAGTGTGTAAGTTGTAATTACCGTACCTCACGGGCTCCCTTCTCATTTGTCTGCGACCAATTCCCAACGGTTCCTGCGCATTGACTGCGACCAGAGTTTGCACGATCCGTGCGCTGGAACAGTTTGGAAGGCATTTCGCGGTCTGACCACTAGGGCTCCTGTGACAGGAGGGACTGAAAACAAAAAATAAAATGGTAGGAAAAAAAACCCTAAATACTTGTCACGCCAAAATCAACAACACTGGAGCTGTTAATTTATGTAGCGCCAAAATTTTCTGAAGCGCTGTACATCGTAGAAACAAATATCGGGGAGCATAAATACTGGTACATGTTCATATGATAATTACAGCAGAATAACAAACAACAACAAAGGTTCTGGGTGGAAATCCTGTCTCAAGATTAATGAGGAAATGTATGGAGGTGACAACTTACGTAGAGCTTTGTATGAATGAGAAGTTTAAACTGGAAACTTTGGGTGATTGGCAGAGAGGGGCCGCGTCAGAGAAGCGGGAGGAGAGGTGGATGAGATGGGCAGCAGAGGTCAGTAGGGATTGGCAGAGAGGGGCAGCATCAGAGGAGCGGGAGGAGAGGTGGATGAGATGAGCAGGAGAGGTCAATAGGGATTGGAAGAGAGGAGCAGCATCAGAGGAGCAGGAGGAGAGGTGGATGAGATGGGCAGCAGAGGTCAGTAGGGATTGGCAGAGAGGAAGCATTAGAGGAGCGGGAGGAGAGGTGGATGAGGCAGGTAGCAGAGGTCAATAGGGATTGGCAGAGAGAAGCAGCATCAGAGGAGCGGGAGGAGAGGTGGATGAGATGAGCAGGAGAGGTCAGTAGGGATTGGCAGAGAGGAGCAGCATCAGAGGAGCGGGAGGAGAGGTGGATGAGATGAGCAGGAGAGGTCAGTAGGGATTGGCAGAGAGGAGCAGCATCAGAGGAGCAGGAGGAGAGGTGGATAAGATGGGCAGCAGAGGTCAGTAGGGATTGGCAGAGAGGCAGCATCAGGGCAGGCGGAGGAGAGGTGGATGAGGCGGGTAGCAGAGGTCAATAGGGATTGGCAGAGAGGAGCAGCATCAGAGGAGCAGGAAGAGAGGTGGATGAGATGGGCAGCAGAGGTCAGTAGGGATTGGCAGAGAGGAGCAGCATCAGAGGAGCAGGAAGAGAGGTGGTTGAGATGGGCAGCAGAGGTCAGTAGGGATTGGCAGAGAGGGGCAGCATCAGAGGAGCGGGAGGAGAGGTGGATGAGGTGGGCAGCAGAGCTCAGTAGAGATTGGTGGAGAGGGCCAGCATCAGAGGAGCAGGAGGAGAGGTGGATGAGGCGGGCAGCAGAGGTCAGTAGGGATTGGCAGAGAGGGGCAGCGTCAGAGGAGCAGGAGGAGAGGTGGATGAGATGGGCAGCAGAGGTCAGTAGGGATTGGCAGAGAGGAGCAGCATCAAAGGAGCGGGAGGAGAGGAGGATGAGATGAGCAGCAGAGGTCAGTAGGGATTTGCAGAGAGGGGCTGCATCAGAGGAGAGGGGAAAGAGGTGGATGAGACAGGAAGCAGAGGTCAGTAGGGATTGGCAGAGAGGAGCAGCATCAGAGGAGCGGGAGGAGAGGTGGATGAGATGGGCAGCAGAGGTCAGTAGGGATTGGCAGAGAGGGGCAGCATCAGAGCAGCGGGAGGAGAGGTGGATGAGACAGGCAGCAGAGGTCAGTAGGGATTGGCAGAGAGGGGCAGCATCAGAGGAGGGGGAGGAGAGGTGGATGAGACAGGCAGCAGAGGTCAGTAGGGATTGGTAGAGAGGGGCAGCATCAGAGTGGGAGGAGAGGTGGATTAGATGGGCAGCAGAGGTCAGTAGGGATTGGCAGAGAGGGGCAGCGTCAGAGGAGCGGGAGGAGAGGTGGATGAGACAGGCAGCAGAGGTCAGTAGGGATTGGCAGAGAGGGGCAGCATCAGAGGAGGGGGAGGAGAGGTGGATGAGACAGGCAGCAGAGGTCAGTAGGGATTGGCAGAGAGGGGCAGCATCAGAGGAGCGGGAGGAGAGGTAAATGAGATGGGCAGCGGAGGTCAGTAGGGATTGGCAGAGAGGAGCAGCATCAGAAGAGCAGGAGAAGAGGTGGATGAGATGGGCAGCAGAGGTCAGTAGGGATTTGCAGAGAGGGACAGCATCAGAGGAGCAGGAGAAAAGGTGGATGAGATGGGCAGCAGAGGTCAGTAGGGATTGGCAGAGAGGGGCAGCATCAGAGGAGCAGAAGGAGAGGTGGATGAGATGGGCAGCAGAGGTCAGTAGGGATTGGCAGAGAGGGGCAGCATCAGAGCAGTGGGAGGAGAGGTGGATGAGAGGCAGCATCAGAGGAGCAGAAGGAGAGGTGGATGAGATGGGCAGCAGAGGTCAGTAGGGATTGGCAGAGAGGAGCAGCATCAAAGGAGCGGGAGGAGAGGAGGATGAGATGAGCAGCAGAGGTCAGTAGGGATTTGCAGAGAGGGGCTGCATCAGAGGAGAGGGGAAAGAGGTGGATGAGACAGGAAGCAGAGGTCAGTAGGGATTGGCAGAGAGGAGCAGCATCAGAGGAGCGGGAGGAGAGGTGGATGAGATGGGCAGCAGAGGTCAGTAGGGATTGGCAGAGAGGGGCAGCATCAGAGCAGCGGGAGGAGAGGTGGATGAGACAGGCAGCAGAGGTCAGTAGGGATTGGCAGAGAGGGGCAGCATCAGAGGAGGGGGAGGAGAGGTGGATGAGACAGGCAGCAGAGGTCAGTAGGGATTGGTAGAGAGGGGCAGCATCAGAGTGGGAGGAGAGGTGGATTAGATGGGCAGCAGAGGTCAGTAGGGATTGGCAGAGAGGGGCAGCGTCAGAGGAGCGGGAGGAGAGGTGGATGAGACAGGCAGCAGAGGTCAGTAGGGATTGGCAGAGAGGGGCAGCATCAGAGGAGGGGGAGGAGAGGTGGATGAGACAGGCAGCAGAGGTCAGTAGGGATTGGCAGAGAGGGGCAGCATCAGAGGAGCGGGAGGAGAGGTAAATGAGATGGGCAGCGGAGGTCAGTAGGGATTGGCAGAGAGGAGCAGCATCAGAAGAGCAGGAGAAGAGGTGGATGAGATGGGCAGCAGAGGTCAGTAGGGATTTGCAGAGAGGGACAGCATCAGAGGAGCAGGAGAAAAGGTGGATGAGATGGGCAGCAGAGGTCAGTAGGGATTGGCAGAGAGGGGCAGCATCAGAGGAGCAGAAGGAGAGGTGGATGAGATGGGCAGCAGAGGTCAGTAGGGATTGGCAGAGAGGGGCAGCATCAGAGCAGTGGGAGGAGAGGTGGATGAGATGGGCAGCAGAGGTCAGTAGGGATTGGCAGAGAGGAGCAGCATCAGAGGAGAGGGGAAAGAGGTGGATGAGACGGGCAGCAGAGGTCAGTAGGGATTGGCAGAGAGGGGCAGCATCAGAGGAGCAGGAGGAGAGGTGGATGAGACGGGCAGCAGAGGTCAGTAGGGATTGGCAGAGAGTGGCAGCATCAGAGGAGTGGGAGGAGAGATGGATAAGGTGGGCAGCAGAGGTCAGTAGGGATTGGCAGAGAGGGGCAGCATCAGAGGAGTGGGAGGAGAGGTGGATGAGACAGGCAGTAGAGGTCAGTAGGGATTGGCAGAGAGGGGCAGCATCAGAGGAGCAGAAGGAGAGGTGGATGAGATGGGCAGCAGAGGTCAGTAGGGATTGGCAGAGAGGGGCAGCATCAGAGGAGCAGAAGGAGAGGTGAATGAGATGGGCAGCAGAGGTCAGTAGGGATTGGCTGAGAGGGGCAGCATCAGAGGAGCAGAAGGAGAGGTGGATGAGATGGCAGCGGAGGTCAGTAGGGATTGGCTGAGAGGAGCAGCATCAGAGGAGCGGGAGGAGAGGTAAATGAGATGGGCAGCGGAGGTCAGTAGGGATTGGCAGAGAGGAGCAGCATCAGAGGAGCGGGAGGAGAGGTGTATGAGACAGGCAGCAGAGGTCAGTAGGGATTGGCAGAGAGGGGCAGCATCAGAGGAGCGGGAGGAGAGGTGGATGAGACGGGCAGCAGAGGTCAGTAGGGATTGGCAGAGAGGAGCAGCATCAGAGGATCGGGAGAGGTATATGAGACGGGCAGCAGAGGTCAGTAGGGATTGGCAGAGAGGGGCTGCATCAGAGCAGTGGGAGGAGAGGTGGATGAGATGGGCAGCAGAGGTCAGTAGGGATTGGCAGAGAGGAGCTGCATCAGAGGAGCGGGAGGAGAGGTGGATGAGACGGGCAGCAGAGGTCAGTAGGGATTGGTAGAGAGGGGCAGCATCAGAGGAGCGGGAGGAGAGGTGGATGAGATGGGCAGCAGAAGTCAGTAGGGATTGGCAGAGAGGAAGCATTAGAGGAGCGGGAGGAGAGGTGGATGAGATGGGCAGCAGAAGTCAGTAGGGATTGGCTGAGAGGGGCAGCATCAGAGGAGCGGGAAGAGAGGGGCAGCAGAGGTCAGTAGGGATTAGCAGAGAGGGGCTGCATCAGAGCAGTGGGAGGAGAGGTGGATGAGACGGGCAGCAGAGGTCAGTAGGGATTGGCAGAGAGGGGCAGCATCAGAGGAGCGGGAGGAGAGGTGGATGAGATGGGCAGCAGGGGTCAGTAGGGATTGGCAGAGAGGGGCAGCATCAGAGGAGCGGGAGGAGAGGTGGATGAGATGGGCAGCAGAAGTCAGTAGGGATTGGCAGAGAGGAAGCATTAGAGGAGCGGGAGGAGAGGTGGATGAGATGGGCAGCAGAAGTCAGTAGGGATTGGCAGAGAGGGGCAGCATCAGAGGAGCCGGAGGAGAGGTGGATGAGATGGGCAGCAGAGGTCAGTAGGGATTGGCAGAGAGGAGCAGCATCAGAGGAGCAGGAAGAGAGGTGGTTGAGATGGGCAGCAGAGGTCAGTAGGGATTGGCAGAGAGGGGCAGCATCAGAGGAGCGGGAGGAGAGGTGGATGAGGTGGGCAGCAGAGCTCAGTAGAGATTGGTGGAGAGGGCCAGCATCAGAGGAGCAGGAGGAGAGGTGGATGAGGCGGGCAGCAGAGGTCAGTAGGGATTGGCAGAGAGGGGCAGCGTCAGAGGAGCAGGAGGAGAGGTGGATGAGATGGGCAGCAGAGGTCAGTAGGGATTGGCAGAGAGGAGCAGCATCAAAGGAGCGGGAGGAGAGGAGGATGAGATGAGCAGCAGAGGTCAGTAGGGATTTGCAGAGAGGGGCTGCATCAGAGGAGAGGGGAAAGAGGTGGATGAGACAGGAAGCAGAGGTCAGTAGGGATTGGCAGAGAGGAGCAGCATCAGAGGAGCGGGAGGAGAGGTGGATGAGATGGGCAGCAGAGGTCAGTAGGGATTGGCAGAGAGGGGCAGCATCAGAGCAGCGGGAGGAGAGGTGGATGAGACAGGCAGCAGAGGTCAGTAGGGATTGGCAGAGAGGGGCAGCATCAGAGGAGGGGGAGGAGAGGTGGATGAGACAGGCAGCAGAGGTCAGTAGGGATTGGCAGAGAGGGGCAGCATCAGAGGAGCGGGAGGAGAGGTAAATGAGATGGGCAGCGGAGGTCAGTAGGGATTGGCAGAGAGGAGCAGCATCAGAAGAGCAGGAGAAGAGGTGGATGAGATGGGCAGCAGAGGTCAGTAGGGATTTGCAGAGAGGGACAGCATCAGAGGAGCAGGAGAAAAGGTGGATGAGATGGGCAGCAGAGGTCAGTAGGGATTGGCAGAGAGGGGCAGCATCAGAGGAGCAGAAGGAGAGGTGGATGAGATGGGCAGCAGAGGTCAGTAGGGATTGGCAGAGAGGGGCAGCATCAGAGCAGTGGGAGGAGAGGTGGATGAGATGGGCAGCAGAGGTCAGTAGGGATTGGCAGAGAGGAGCAGCATCAGAGGAGAGGGGAAAGAGGTGGATGAGACGGGCAGCAGAGGTCAGTAGGGATTGGCAGAGAGGGGCAGCATCAGAGGAGCAGGAGGAGAGGTGGATGAGACGGGCAGCAGAGGTCAGTAGGGATTGGCAGAGAGTGGCAGCATCAGAGGAGTGGGAGGAGAGATGGATAAGGTGGGCAGCAGAGGTCAGTAGGGATTGGCAGAGAGGGGCAGCATCAGAGGAGTGGGAGGAGAGGTGGATGAGACAGGCAGTAGAGGTCAGTAGGGATTGGCAGAGAGGGGCAGCATCAGAGGAGCAGAAGGAGAGGTGGATGAGATGGGCAGCAGAGGTCAGTAGGGATTGGCAGAGAGGGGCAGCATCAGAGGAGCAGAAGGAGAGGTGAATGAGATGGGCAGCAGAGGTCAGTAGGGATTGGCTGAGAGGGGCAGCATCAGAGGAGCAGAAGGAGAGGTGGATGAGATGGCAGCGGAGGTCAGTAGGGATTGGCTGAGAGGAGCAGCATCAGAGGAGCGGGAGGAGAGGTAAATGAGATGGGCAGCGGAGGTCAGTAGGGATTGGCAGAGAGGAGCAGCATCAGAGGAGCGGGAGGAGAGGTGTATGAGACAGGCAGCAGAGGTCAGTAGGGATTGGCAGAGAGGGGCAGCATCAGAGGAGCGGGAGGAGAGGTGGATGAGACGGGCAGCAGAGGTCAGTAGGGATTGGCAGAGAGGAGCAGCATCAGAGGATCGGGAGAGGTGTATGAGACGGGCAGCAGAGGTCAGTAGGGATTGGCAGAGAGGGGCTGCATCAGAGCAGTGGGAGGAGAGGTGGATGAGATGGGCAGCAGAGGTCAGTAGGGATTGGCAGAGAGGAGCTGCATCAGAGGAGCGGGAGGAGAGGTGGATGAGACGGGCAGCAGAGGTCAGTAGGGATTGGTAGAGAGGGGCAGCATCAGAGGAGCGGGAGGAGAGGTGGATGAGATGGGCAGCAGAAGTCAGTAGGGATTGGCAGAGAGGAAGCATTAGAGGAGCGGGAGGAGAGGTGGATGAGATGGGCAGCAGAAGTCAGTAGGGATTGGCAGAGAGGGGCAGCATCAGAGGAGCGGGAAGAGAGGGGCAGCAGAGGTCAGTAGGGATTAGCAGAGAGGGGCTGCATCAGAGCAGTGGGAGGAGAGGTGGATGAGACGGGCAGCAGAGGTCAGTAGGGATTGGCAGAGAGGGGCAGCATCAGAGGAGCGGGAGGAGAGGTGGATGAGATGGGCAGCAGGGGTCAGTAGGGATTGGCAGAGAGGGGCAGCATCAGAGGAGCGGGAGGAGAGGTGGATGAGATGGGCAGCAGAAGTCAGTAGGGATTGGCAGAGAGGAAGCATTAGAGGAGCGGGAGGAGAGGTGGATGAGATGGGCAGCAGAAGTCAGTAGGGATTGGCAGAGAGGGGCAGCATCAGAGGAGCCGGAGGAGAGGTGGATGAGATGGGCAGCAGAGGTCAGTAGGGATTGGCAGAGAGGAGCAGCATCAGAGGAGTGGGAGGAGAGGTGGATGAGACGGGCAGCAGAGGTCAGTAGGGATTGGCAGAGAGGAGCAGCATCAGAGGAGCGGGAGGAGAGGTGGATGAGACAGGCAGTAGAGGTCAGTAGGGATTGGCAGAGAGGGGCAGCATCAGAGGAGCAGAAGGAGAGGTGGATGAGATGGGCAGCAGAGGTCAGTAGGGATTGGCAGAGAGGGGCAGCATCAGAGGAGTGGGAGGAGAGGTGAATGAGATGGGCAGCAGAGGTCAGTAGGGATTGGCTGAGAGGGGCAGCATCAGAGGAGCAGAAGGAGAGGTGGATGAGATGGCAGCGGAGGTCAGTAGGGATTGGCTGAGAGGAGCAGCATCAGAGGAGCGGGAGGAGAGGTAAATGAGATGGGCAGCGGAGGTCAGTAGGGATTGGCAGAGAGGAGCAGCATCAGAGGAGCGGGAGGAGAGGTGTATGAGACAGGCAGCAGAGGTCAGTAGGGATTGGCAGAGAGGGGCAGCATCAGAGGAGCGGGAGGAGAGGTGGATGAGACGGGCAGCAGAGGTCAGTAGGGAATGGCAGGGAGGAGCAGCATCAGAGGATCGGGAGAGGTGTATGAGACGGGCAGCAGAGGTCAGTAGGGATTGGCATAGAGGGGCTGCATCAGAGCAGTGGGAGAAGAGGTGGATGAGATGGGCAGCAGAGGTCAGTAGGGATTGGCAGAGAGGAGCTGCATCAGAGGAGCGGGAGGAGAGGTGGATGAGACAGGCAGCAGAGGTCAGTAGGGATTGGCAGAGAGGGGCAGCATCAGAGGAGCGGGAGGAGAGGTGGATGAGATGGGCAGCAGAAGTCAGTAGGGATTGGCAGAGAGGAAGCATTAGAGGAGCGGGAGGAGAGGTGGATGAGATGGGCAGCAGAAGTCAGTAGGGATTGGCAGAGAGGGGCAGCATCAGAGGAGCGGGAGGAGAGGTGGATGAGACGGGCAGCAGAGGTCAGTAGGGATTGGCAGAGAGGGGCTGCATCAGAGCAGTGGGAGGAGAGGTGGATGAGATGGGCAGCAGAAGTCAGTAGGGATTGGCAGAGAGGAAGCATTAGAGGAGAGGGAGGAGAGGTGGATGAGATGGGCAGCAGAAGTCAGTAGGGATTGGCAGAGAGGGGCAGCCTCAGAGGAGCCGGAGGAGAGGTGGATGAGATGGGCAGCAGAGGTCAGTAGGGATTGGCAGAGAGGAGCAGCATCAGAGGGGCGGGAGGAGAGGTGGATGAGACGGGCTGCAGAGGTCAGTAGGGATTGGCAGAGAGGGGCAGCATCAGAGGAGCAAAAGGAGAGGTGGATGAGGCGGGCAGCAGAGGTCAGTAGGGATTGGCAGAGAGGAAGCATTAGAGGAGCGGGAGGAGAGGTGGATGAGGCAGGTAGCAGAGGTCAATAGGGATTGGCAGAGAGAAGCAGCATCAGAGGAGCGGGAGGAGAGGTGGATGAGACCGGCAGCGGAGGTCAGTAGGGATTGGCTGAGAGGAGCAGCATCAGAGGAGCGGGAGGAGAGGTGGATGAGACGGGCTGCAGAAGTCAGTAGAGATTGGCAGAGAGGGGCAGCATCAGAGGAGTGGGAGGAGAGATGTATGAGATGGGCAGCAGAGGTCAGTAGGGATTGGCAGAGAGGGGCAGCATAAGAGGAGCGGGAGGAGAGGTAAATGAGATGGGCAGCAGAGGTCAGTAGGGATTGGCAGAGAGGAGCAGCATCAGAGGAGCGGGAGGAGAGGTGGATGAGACGGGCTGCAGAAGTCAGTAGGGATTGGCAGAGAGGGGCAGCATCAGAGGAGCGGGAGGAGAGGTGGATGAGACGGGCAGCAGAGGTCAGTAGGGATTGGCAGAGAGGGGCAGCATCAGAGGAGCGGGAGGAGAGGTAAATGAGATGGGCAGCGGAGGTCAGTAGGGATTGGCAGAGAGGGGCAGCATCAGAGGAGCGGGAGGAGAGGTGGATGAGATGGGCAGCAGAGGTCAGTAGGGATTGGCAGAGAGGAGCAGCATCAGAGGAGCGGGAGGAGAGGTGGATGAGATGGGAAGCAGAGGTCAGTAGGGATTGGCAGAGAGGAGCAGCATCAGAGGAGAGGGGAAAGAGGTGGATGAGACGGGCAGCAGAGGTCAGTAGGGATTGGCAGAGAGGGGCAGCATCAGAGGAGTGGGAGGAGAGGTGGATGAGACGGGCAGCAGAGGTCAGTAGGGATTGGCAGAGAGGAGCAGCATCAGAGGAGCGGGAGGAGAGGTGGATAAGGTGGGCAGTAGAGGTCAGTAGGGATTGGTAGAGAGGGGCAGCATCAGAGGAGCAGGAGGAGAGGTGGATGAGACAGGCAGCAGAGGTCAGTAGGGATTGGCAGAGAGGGGCAGCATCAGAGGAGCGGGAGGAGAGGTGGATGAGACAGGCAGCAGAGGTCAGTAGGGATTGGCAGAGAGGGGCAGCATCAGAGGAGCAGAAGGAGAGGTGGATAAGATGGGCAGCAGAGGTCAGTAGGGATTGGCAGAGAGGGGCAGCATCAGAGGAGTGGGAGGAGAGGTGAATGAGATGAGCAGCAGAGGTCAGTAGGGATTGGCTGAGAGGGGCAGCATCAGAGGAGAAGAAGGAGAGGTGGATGAGATGGGCAGCGGAGGTCAGTAGGGATTGGCTGAGAGGAGCAGCATCAGAGGAGCGGGAGGAGAGGTAAATGAGATGGGCAGCGGAGGTCAGTAGGGATTGGCAGAGAGGAGCAGCATCAGAGGAGCGGGAGGAGAGGTGTATGAGACAGGCAGCAGAGGTCAGTAGGGATTGGCAGAGAGGGGCAGCATCAGAGGAGCGGGAGGAGAGGTGGATGAGACGGGCAGCAGAGGTCAGTAGGGATTGGCAGAGAGGAGCAGCATCAGAGGAGCTGGAGGAGAGGTGTATGAGACGGGCAGCAGAGGTCATTAGGGATTGGCAGAGAGGGGCTGCATCAGAGCAGTGGGAGGAGAGGTGGATGAGATGGGCAGCAGAGGTCAGTAGGGATTGGCAGAGAGGAGCTGCATCAGAGGAGCGGGAGGAGAGGTGGATGAGATGGGCAGCAGAAGTCAGTAGGGATTTGCAGAGAGGGGCAGCATCAGAGGAGCGGGAGGAGAGGTGGATGAGACGGGCAGCAGAGGTCAGTAGGGATTGGCAGAGAGGGGCAGCATCAGAGGAGCGGGAGGAGAGGTGGATGAGACGGGCAGCAGAGGTCAGTAGGGATTGGCAGAGAGGAGCAGCATCAGAGGAGCTGGAGGAGAGGTGTATGAGACGGGCAGCAGAGGTCATTAGGGATTGGCAGAGAGGGGCTGCATCAGAGCAGTGGGAGGAGAGGTGGATGAGATGGGCAGCAGAGGTCAGTAGGGATTGGCAGAGAGGAGCTGCATCAGAGGAGCGGGAGGAGAGGTGGATGAGATGGGCAGCAGAAGTCAGTAGGGATTTGCAGAGAGGGGCAGCATCAGAGGAGCGGGAGGAGAGGTGGATGAGACGGGCAGCAGAGGTCAGTAGGGATTGGCAGAGAGGGGCTGCATCAGAGCAGTGGGAGGAGAGGTGGATGAGATGGGCAGCAGAGGTCAGTAGGGATTGGCAGAGAGGAGCTGCATCAGAGGAGCGGGAGGAGAGGTGGATGAGACGGGCAGCAGAGGTCAGTAGGGATTGGCAGAGAGGAGCAGCATCAGAGGAGCTGGAGGAGAGGTGTATGAGACGGGCAGCAGAGGTCATTAGGGATTGGCAGAGAGGGGCTGCATCAGAGCAGTGGGAGGAGAGGTGGATGAGATGGGCAGCAGAGGTCAGTAGGGATTGGCAGAGAGGAGCTGCATCAGAGGAGCGGGAGGAGAGGTGGATGAGATGGGCAGCAGAAGTCAGTAGGGATTTGCAGAGAGGGGCAGCATCAGAGGAGCGGGAGGAGAGGTGGATGAGACGGGCAGCAGAGGTCAGTAGGGATTGGCAGAGAGGGGCTGCATCAGAGCAGTGGGAGGAGAGGTGGATGAGATGGGCAGCAGAGGTCAGTAGGGATTGGCAGAGAGGAGCTGCATCAGAGGAGCGGGAGGAGAGGTGGATGAGACGGGCAGCAGAGGTCAGTAGGGATTGGCAGAGAGGGGCAGCATCAGAGGAGCGGGAGGAGAGGTGGATGAGACGGGCTGCAGAAGTCAGTAGGGATTGGCTGAGAGGGGCAGCATCAGAGGAGCAGAAGGAGAGGTGGATGAGATGGGCAGCGGAGGTCAGTAGGGATTGGCTGAGAGGAGCAGCATCAGAGGAGCGGGAGGAGAGGTAAATGAGATGGGCAGCGGAGGTCAGTAGGGATTGGCAGAGAGGGGCAGCATCAGAGGAGCAGAAGGAGAGGTGGAGGAGATGGGTAGCAGAGGTCAGTAGGGATTGGCAGAGAGGAGCAGCATCAGAGGAGCGGGAGGAGAGGTGGATGAGGCGGGCAGCAGAGGTCAGTAGGGATTAGCAGAGAGGGGCAGCATCAGAGGAGCAGAAGGAGAGGTGGATGAGGCGGGCAGCAGAGGTCAGTAGGGATTGGCAGAGAGGAAGCAGAGGAGCGGGAGGAGAGGTGGATGAGGCAGGTAGCAGAGGTCAATAGGGATTGGCAGAGAGAAGCAGCATCAGAGGAGCGGGAGGAGAGGTGTATGAGACCGGCAGCGGAGGTCAGTAGGGATTGGCTGAGAGGAGCAGCATCAGAGGAGCGGGAGGAGAGGTGGATGAGGCGGGCAGCAGAGGTCAGTAGGGATTGGCAGAGAGGGGCAGCATCAGAGGAGCGGGAGGAGGAGAGGTGGATGAGACGGGCTGCAGAAGTCAGTAGGGATTGGCAGAGAGGGGCAGCATCAGAGGAGCAGAAGGAGAGGTAGATGAGACGGGCTGCAGAAGTCAGTAGAGATTGGCAGAGAGGAGCAGCATCAGAGGAGTGGGAGGAGAGGTGTATGAGATGGGCAGCAGAGGTCAGTAGGGATTGGCAGAGAGGGGCAGCATCAGAGGAGTGGGAGGAGAGATGTATGAGATGGGCAGCAGAGGTCAGTAGGGATTGGCAGAGAGGGGCAGCATCAGAGGAGTGGGAGGAGAGGTGGATAAGGGGGGCAGCAGAGGTCAGTAGGGATTGGCAGAGAGGGGCAACATCAGAGGAGCGGAGGAGAGGTGGATGACATGGCAGCAGAGGTCAGTAGAGATTGGCAGAGAGGGGCAGCATCAGAGGGGCGGGAGGAGAGGTGGATGAGATGGGCAGCAGAGGTCAGTAGGGATTGGCAGAGAGGGGCAGCATAAGAGGAGCGGGAGGAGAGGTAAATGAGATGGGCAGCAGAGGTCAGTAGGGATTGGCAGAGAGGAGCAGCATCAGAGGAGCGGGAGGAGAGGTAAATGAGATGGGCAGCGGAGGTCAGTAGGGATTGGCAGAGAGGAGCAGCATCAGAGGAGCGGGAGGAGAGGTGGATGAGACGGGCTGCAGAAGTCAGTAGGGATTGGCAGAGAGGGGCAGCATCAGAGGAGCGGGAGGAGAGGTGGATGAGACGGGCAGCAGAGGTCAGTAGGGATTGGCAGAGAGGGGCAGCATCAGAGGAGCGGGAGGAGAGGTGGATGAGAGAGGCAGCAGAGGTCAGTAGGGATTGGCAGAGAGGAGCAGCATCAGAGGAGCGGGAGGAGAGGTGGAGGAGATGGGCAGCAGAGGTCAGTAGGGATTGGCAGAGAGGGGCAGCATCAGAGGAGCAGGAGGAGAGGTGGAGGAGATGGGCAGCAGAGGACAGTAGGGATTGGCAGAGAGGATCAGCATCAGAGGAGCGGGAGGAGAGGTGGATGAGGCGGGCAGCAGAGGTCAGTAGGGATTGGCAGAGAGAGGCTGCATCAGAGGATCGGGAGGAGAGGTGGATGAGGCGGGCAGCGGAGGTCAGTAGGGTTCGGCAGAGAGGGGCAGCATCAGAGGAGCGTGAGGAGAGGTGGATGAGATGGGCAGCGGAGGTCAGTAGGGATTGGCTGAGAGGAGCAGCATCAGAGGAGCGGGAGGAGAGGTAAATGAGATGGGCAGCGGAGGTCAGTAGGGATTGGCAGAGAGGGGCAGCATCAGAGGAGCAGAAGGAGAGGTGGAGGAGATGGGTAGCAGAGGTCAGTAGGGATTGGCAGAGAGGATCAGCATCAGAGGAGCGGGAGGAGAGATGGATAAGGGGGGCAGCAGAGGTCAGTAGGGATTGGCAGAGAGGGGCAACATCAGAGGAGCGGAGGAGAGGTGGATGACATGGCAGCAGAGGTCAGAGATTGGCAGAGAGGGGCAGCATCAGAGGGGCGGGAGGAGAGGTGGATGAGACAGGCAGCAGAGGTCAATAGAGATTGGCAGAGAGGGGAAGCATCAGAGGAGCGGGAGGAGAGGTGGATGAGGCGGGCAGCAGAGGTCAGTAGGGATTGGCAGAGAGAGGCAACATCAGAGAAGCGGAGGAGAGGTGGATGACATGGCAGCAGAGGTCAGTAGGGATTGGCAGAGAGGGGCTGCCTCAGAGGAGCGGGAGGAGAGGTGGATGAGGCGGGCAGCAGAGGTCAGTAGGGATTGGCAGAGAGGGGCAGCATCAGAGGAGCGGGAGGAGAGGTGGATGAGGCAGGCGGCAGAGGTCAGTAGGGATTGGCAGAGAGGGGCTGCCTCAGAGGAGCGGGAGGAGAGGTGGATGAGGCGGACAGCAGAGGTCAGTAGGGATTGGCAGAGAGGCAGCATCAGAGGAGCGGGAGGAGAGGTGGATGAGGGGGCAGCAGAGGTCAGTAGGGATTGGCAGAGATGGGCAGCATCAGAGGAGCAGGAGGAGAGGTGGATGAGATGGGCAGCAGAGGTCAGTAGGGATTGGCAGAGAGGGGCAACATCAGAGGAGTGGGAGGAGAGGTGGATGAGGCGGGCAGCAGAGGTCAGTAGGGATTGGCAGAGAGGGGCAGCATCAGAGGAGCGGGAGGAGAGGTGGATGAGATGGGCAGCAAAGGTCAGTAGGGATTGGCAGAGAGGGGCAGCATCAGAGGGGCGGGAGGAGAGGTGGATGAGATGAGCAGGAGAGGTCAGTAGGGATTGACAGAGAGGGGAAGCATCAGAGGAGTGGGAGGAGAGGTGGATTAGATGGGCAGCAGAGGTCAGTAGGGATTGGCAGAGAGGGGCTGCCTCAGAGGAGCGGGAGGAGAGGTGGATGAGGCGGACAGCAGAGGTCAGTAGGGATTGGCAGAGAGGAGCAGCATCAGAGTGGGAGTGGAGGTGGAAAATCTGGGAGACGCCAAGACTGCAGGAAATTTTTGAAAAGTACAAGCTCTGGGCTGGCGGAACTACTTTGTAAGTTGCTGCTCAGGAGTCGGAACCGGAGAGAAAGTGGTAAAATCTGACCTGACCGCAGGGGTGTAGAGCCGGGAGATTGTACCCCCAAAATAAAGTAATTTCAACTAAGTGTCATAATTGAAAGGAACTGGTTTAGAAACATCATATTAAGACGATATGGAGAGACAGAAAGAGTCCTTACCCTGTGAACACGAGGCAGAGAAGAGTGCAGATCAGGATGATCACCTGATTAAACATGGCGGACTGCGTCCTCTGAATAGCACGATGCAGATCATTCTGAAAACATATAGTAAACATCATTATGAGTAACTCTAGCAGGAGGTTCAAGCACCTTGATGCCCCCCCCATATATTTTTTCAAGCTCCTTCTCTGCTCTGCTAGATGATCCTCATGGGCGGTGCAATTATTAGGAGGGAGGAGAAGGGGAGTGTCAAACATGCATAACTCCCCAAGACAAACTGAAAATACTAAATACAGAACAATGCAGAGGATAATATAGTGGAAATAAAGGTGTGTGTGTGTACAGTGTGTGTGTGTGTGTGTGTACAGTGTGTGTGTGT
>NC_090653.1:297917100-297947100 GCF_040937935.1 Hyperolius riggenbachi
GGGGGATTCTAAGTATTTCATTTATTATTTACAAAAGCACTCCCTGGAAAGGATCTATACAAAGACGCAGGCTTCCCTTCCTACCGGTTTGCACACTGTTCTAGCGGTTGGACTGAGCAACTGCCATTCACTAAATGCTTTGGAAAAAGAAAGAAAACACTGAGAATCCCCCACGAGAAGTTTGGCTAGTCAGTTCTGTCAGATTTCTACTGCCTACTGTAACCGACAGCAACATAGGAGAAAATAAATTTATCACATTTTACTCTGTACTTTTTGTTTATGTGTTTTCATGTATTTTAAATCTTACAATTTTTCACAATAGTGTTTCTTTAACTATGATTAAAAAAAGAAAAAAACCCTCGAAGCTCCCTAATTGCTCAGCTTTCCAGACAATCAGGGCGGTGCTTTGAATTCTGTGTGAAATGTAAAAAAAAACAAAACAGTATTTTTGATTTAACCAGACACCTGATCACCGCCCAGAGAAGCAATCAGAGCTCGGCAATCAGGGATCATCAGGCCGCTGTTGTTCTGTTGCAGCCAAAAAAGTTCTGAACCCGTTTCCAGAGGCATCAAACGAAATCAATACAATGTAACCGGCATAAAACGACGAGCGTAACAGCGGCACAAATGTGGTTATTACTCAGCAAATTATATACGGAGGATTCTCAGAAACTCAGAGGGGAAACAACAGAACAGGAGAAAAACATCATCTACAGAAGGTGCCTCATCTAACCCAGCAGACTACAACTGTGATTAAACAATCATCAGTCTTGTCACATGATCATAGCACAATCATCAGTCTGGTCACATGATCATAGCACACTCAACAGTTTGGTCACATGATACAGCACAACCAGGGTTAAATGATGCCATCTAGGAGCAGGGATTACGGGTTTATTTTTAACTGCAAACATTGTGATATTCAGAAACCTACCAGCGGTCCCAATTTCCAGAAATTAGTGCACTAACTGATTTTTTTTTTTTTTTACGGTATAATCAATCATTTCCATTATTGATGATACAGTCCAGGAGATGACAGGTGTGGACATGCGTCAGATACAGTGCAGGAGGTGACAGGTGTGGACATGCGTCAGATACAGTGCAGGAGGTGACAGGTGTGGACATGCGTCAGATACAGTGCAGGAGGTGACAGGTGTGGACATGCGTCAGATACAGTGCAGGAGGTGACAGGTGTGGACATGCGTCAGATACAGTGCAGGAGGTGACAGGTGTGGACATGCGTCAGATACAGTGCAGGAGATGACAGGTGTGGACATGCGTCAGATACAGTGCAGGAGGTGACAGGTGTGGACATGCGTCAGATACAGTGCAGGAGATGACAGGTGTGGACATGCGTCAGATACAGTGCAGGAGGTGACAGGTGTGGACATGCGTCAGATACAGTGCAGGAGATGACAGGTGTAGACATGTGTCAGATACAGTGCAGGAGATGACAGGTGTGGACATGTGTCAGATACAGTGCAGGAGATGACAGGTGTGGACATGTGTCAGATACAGTGCAGGAGATGACAGGTGTGGACATGCGTCAGATACAGAGCAGGAGGTGACAGGTGTGGACATGCGTCAGATACAGTCCAGGAGGTGACAGGTGTGGAGATGCGTCAGATACAGTGCAGGAGATGACAGGTGTAGACATGCGTCAGATACAGTCCAGGAGATGACAGGTGTGGACATGCGTCAGATACAGTGCCGGAGGTGACAGGTGTGGAGATGCGTCAGATACAGAGCAGGAGGTGACAGGTGTGGAGATGCGTCAGATACAGTGCAGGAGGTGACAGGTGTGGACATGCGTCAGATACAGTGCAGGAGGTGACAGGTGTGGACATGCGTCAGATACAGTGCCAGAGGTGACAGGTGTGGACATGCGTCAGATACAGTGCAGGAGGTGACAGGTGTGGACATGCGTCAGATACAGTGCCGGAGGTGACAGGTGTGGACATGCGTCAGATACAGAGCAGGAGGTGACAGGTGTGGACATGCGTCAGATACAGAGCAGGAGGTGACAGGTGTGGACATGCGTCAGATACAGTGCCGGAGGTGACAGGTGTGGACATGTGTCAGATACAGTGCAGGAGGTGACAGGTGTGGACATGCGTCAGATACAGTGCAGGAGGTGACAGGTGTGGACATGCATCAGATACAGTCCAGGAGGTGACAGGTGTGGACATGCGTCAGATACAGTGCAGGAGGTGACAGGTGTGGACATCCGTCAGATACAGTGCAGGAGGTGACAGGTGTGGACATGCGTCAGATACAGTGCCGGAGGTGACAGGTGTGGACATGCGTCAGATACAGAGCAGGAGGTGACAGGTGTGGACATGCGTCAGATACAGAGCAGGAGGTGACAGGTGTGGACATGCATCAGATACAGTCCAGGAGGTGACAGGTGTGGACATGCGTCAGATACAGTGCAGGACATGACAGGTGTGGATATGCGTCAGATACAGTGCAGGAGGTGACAGGTGTAGACATGCGTCAGATACAGTGCAGGAGGTGACAGGTGTGGACATGCATCAGATACAGTGCAGGAGGTGACAGGTGTGGACATGCGTCAGATACAGTGCTGGAGGTGACAGGTGTGGACACCCGTCAGATACAGTGCAGGAGATGACAGGTGTGGACATGCATCAGATACAGTCCAGGAGGTGACAGGTGTAGACATGCGTCAGATACAGTGCAGGAGGTGACAGGTGTGGACATGCGTCAGATACAGAGCAGGAGGTGACAGGTGTGGACATGCGTCAGATACAGTGCAGGAGATGACAGGTGTGGACATACGTCAGATACAGTGCAGGAGATGACAGGTGTAGACATGCATCAGATACAGTGCAGGAGGTGACAGGTGTGGACATGCGTCAGATACAGTGCTGGAGGTGACAGGTGTGGACACCCGTCAGATACAGTGCAGGAGATGACAGGTGTGGACATGCATCAGATACAGTCCAGGAGGTGACAGGTGTAGACATGCGTCAGATACAGTGCAGGAGGTGACAGGTGTGGACATGCGTCAGATACAGTGCAGGAGGTGACAGGTGTGGACATGCGTCAGATACAGTGCAGGAGGTGACAGGTGTGGACATGCGTCAGATACAGTGCAGGAGATGACAGGTGTGGACATACGTCAGATACAGTGCAGGAGATGACAGGTGTAGACATGCGTCAGATACAGTGCAGGAGGTGACAGGTGTGGACATGCGTCAGATACAGTGCCGGAGGTGACAGGTGTAGACATGCGTCAGATACAGTGCAGGAGGTGACAGGTGTGGACATGCGTCAGATACAGTGCCGGAGGTGACAGGTGTGGACATGTGTCAGATACAGTCCAGGAGGTGACAGGTGTGGAGATGCGTCAGATACAGTGCAGGAGGTGACAGGTGTGGACATGCGTCAGATACAGTGCAGGAGGTGACAGGTGTGGACATGCGTCAGATACAGTCCAGGTCCAGGAGGTGACAGGTGTGGATATGCGTCAGATACAGTCCAGGAGGTGACAGGTGTGGACATGCGTCAGATACAGTGCAGGAGGTGACAGGTGTGGACATGCATCAGATACAGTGCAGGAGGTGACAGGTGTGGACATGCGTCAGATACAGTGCAGGAGATGACAGGTGTGGACATGCGTCAGATACAGTGCCGGAGGTGACAGGTGTGGACATGCGTCAGATACAGTGCAGGAGATGACAGGTGTGGACATGCGTCAGATACAGTGCAGGAGGTGACAGGTGTGGACATGTGTCAGATACAGTCCAGGAGATGACAGGTGTGGACATGCGTCAGATACAGTGCCGGAGGTGACAGGTGTGGACATGTGTCAGATACAGTGCAGGAGGTGACAGGTGTGGACATGCGTCAGATACAGTGCAGGAGGTGACAGGTGTGGACATGCATCAGATACAGTCCAGGAGGTGACAGGTGTGGACATGCGTCAGATACAGTGCCGGAGGTGACAGGTGTGGACATGCGTCAGATACAGTGCAGGAGATGACAGGTGTAGACATGCGTCAGATACAGTCCAGGAGGTGACAGGTGTGGACATGCGTCAGATACAGTGCAGGAGGTGACAGGTGTGGAGATGCGTCAGATACAGTGCCGGAGGTGACAGGTGTGGACATGCGTCAGATACAGTGCAGGAGGTGACAGGTGTGGAGATGCGTCAGATACAGTGCAGGAGGTGACAGGTGTGGACATGTGTCAGATACAGTCCAGGAGGTGACAGGTGTGGACATGCGTCAGATACAGTGCCGGAGGTGACAGGTGTGGACATGCGTCAGATACAGTGCCGGAGGTGACAGGTGTGGACATGCGTCAGATACAGTGCAGGAGATGACAGGTGTGGACATGCGTCAGATACAGTGCAGGAGGTGACAGGTGTGGACATGCGTCAGATACAGTGCAGGAGGTGACAGGTGTGGACATGCGTCAGATACAGTGCAGGAGGTGACAGGTGTGGACATGCGTCAGATACAGTGCCGGAGGTGACAGGTGTGGACATGCGTCAGATACAGTGCCGGAGGTGACAGGTGTGGACATGCATCAGATACAGAGCAGGAGGTGACAGGTGTGGACATGCGTCAGATACAGTGCAGGAGGTGACAGGTGTGGACATGCGTCAGATACAGTGCCGGAGGTGACAGGTGTGGACATGCGTCAGATACAGTGCCGGAGGTGACAGGTGTGGACATGCATCAGATACAGAGCAGGAGGTGACAGGTGTGGACATGCGTCAGATACAGTGCCGGAGGTGACAGGTGTGGACATGCGTCAGATACAGTGCCGGAGGTGACAGGTGTGGACATGCATCAGATACAGAGCAGGAGGTGACAGGTGTGGACATGCGTCAGATACAGTCCAGGAGGTGACAGGTGTGGAGATGCGTCAGATACAGTGCAGGAGGTGACAGGTGTGGACATGCGTCAGATACAGTGCCGGAGGTGACAGGTGTGGACATGCCTGTCACCTCCTCTTCTGATGGTAGGGATGAGATCTAGAGGTAGCAGGGGCGATTCTGGGATCTTTTCCGCAGCATAAATTACTCTCTGGCGTTTGTATCCGTGGCTAGCGGTTGCCCCTGCACACCAGATGATGAGGGAGGAGTGAAGGATGAGTCCACGGTGGCGGTATAGAAGCGGATAAGCAGCTCCAGCATTATACCACATTTTTTCAAGTGACGCAAAAAGAATAACCTCTGTTGCACCTTCTTTTGAATTTAACAGTGTCCTGCCCCATCTGAGATCGTTAGTTAATGTTCCCTGCCTTGCTTTTGGGACTCGGAGGCTGGCCGTGTATCTGAGATAATCTGTGAAGAGCTTTGTTATACAAAGACACACCGGAATGTAGGCCAACCTCATTTAGAGCATGAGCTACCCAGAATTCCCATCACACATTTGGATACTCACAATCATATTCTCCAACACGCATTTGGCGAGCCAACAGTTCAGGAAAACCGGGATGAACAGACTCCGCAGGGGCGGCCAAAATATCTAGAAAAAAACAACAACAATATTTTAAATAACAGAATCCAAGTTTGGACACTTGATCTGTACATCACCTGCAGGTAACTTCAGACGGACGCCATACTTATCTAGAGAATAGAACACACACACTGTACACACTGTACACACTGTACACACTGTACACACACACACACACACATATACATACACACACACACACACACACACACACACACACACACACACACACACACACACACACACACACACACACACACACACACACATAAAGTTTGCAATGGGAGAATGGGGTAAATAACCGCAGCAATGTGATTGTTACTCGTGTACCGTCGCAGGCTGTGCTTGTTGCGCAATGTGCACGGCTCTAGTGGCGTTCGTACCGATACCGATATCTGCGCAAAGCAGTTTTCACTGTAGGATAGTCAATTGGCCCTATATTTGTCTAGGTTGAAAAGTAAATCCCTTGTCCACCATCAAGTTCAACCTCACAAATCCTCTTCCTGCCTGAGCCAGCCGCTGTAGAGATATGTAAAGAGCGTACTTCCTCTTGCGCAGACTGGCTGCGACTGGCTGAAGTTACGGGACCTGGAGCAGGAGAAGGCTGAGGACGGCGGCGCGGGAGCGATCCGTGTGGATAGGGCTTGAGGAAGCCCCAGGTATGTATAAAACGGTAAGTAATTTTAATCTCTTGTACACTTTAAGAGCTCGTTCTTTAAAATCAGAGATTTACAACAGAGCTCCCCCCTCTCAGGCTCATAGTGCGGTCTAGGGATGAAATCTTCATAAAAGGAAAGCTCTTTCTTCTCTCTCCCCCGGGGAAGCCAGCGCTTGCTCTGCGCACAGCGATGGGATTTCTGTGGGCTCCCGCATCGCTAAAGATGCAGATCTGTGCACCGATACGAAAGCGGACACTGCGGGTGGCAACACATTTCACTCCGCAATTCCATCATCGTTTTCTGCATGCTCCAACAATCCAATCACAGCGAGCGCCGACGCCAAACTATCAGACGCAGCAAGTTATCAGCGCCGCACGCCACATTTCACCATGGGGTATTATTAACCACTTCACCACTACAGGTTTATCACCTTGTGGACCAGAGCAATTTTCCCCTTTCAGCGCTCGTCTCGTTCCTTCGCCAATAACTTTATTATTACTTATCATACAAATGATCTAGATCTTGATTTTTGTTCAGGAAAAATTGGGCTTTTGTGGGAGATTTTTTTTAAAGTAATTACTTTACTTTCTATGCATTTTAAAGGAAAAAAAATGTAAAAATTACCCAATTTCTCCATTTCCATGCACTATAGTTTCTAAATAAACAATGCTACTGTGATAAAACTCACATTTTATTTGCCTATTTGTCTTGGTTATCACAACATTTAAATATATTGTTTGGAATTAAAAGTGTATTTTTTCCTCTTTTGGGTTTTTCTGTTTTCTTATTGAACTCTATCAAAAACGACATGCCTTTATTTGCAAAAATAACAGTAACATACCCTGAGGACATGTGGCTTTCTACAGAACAATTTTTTTCCATTAAGTATTTTAGAGCCATTCTTTGTAGCATAGCCCCAGAAGAGTCAGGACATCAGAAAAGGCCACAAATGTCACCAATATGGAACGCTAACAACCAGGGCTATTCAAAGTGGATGTTTTGAATGCTGCTGACTTGTGTAGCTTTGCTTAAACTTACCCAATTTCGAAAATGATTTTTTTTTTTTTAAATTATGGATTGAGTTTGTCGCTACCAATTTTTTTATGTGACATGGGTCCAAGCTGTAAGACACATCAAAATGTATTCCACAACTCATTTCTGATTAAAATGAAGTAACGTATACATCATTCGATAAACTGGATGCAAAGTAATCCATTATTCTCGAGGTGTGCCTATAACTTTTTTCTCTTCATCCCGCTCTTAGTGATGTCACAGGAAGTCATTACATGCCCTCAGTGATGTCACAGGAAGTCATTACCTGCCCTCAGTGATGTCACAGGAAGTCATTACCTGCCCTCAGTGATGTCACAGGAAGTCATTACATGCCCTCAGTGATGTCACAGGAAGTGATTACATGCCCTCAGTGATGTCACAGGAAGAAATTACATGCCCTCAGTGATGTCGCAGGAAGTCATTACCTGCCCTCAGTGATGTCACAGGAAAAAATTACATGCCCTCAGTGATGTCGCAGGAAGTCATTACCTGCCCTCAGTGATGCCACAGGCAGTCATTACATGCCCTCAGTGATGTCACAGGAAGTCATTACATGCCCTCAATGATGTCACAGGAAGTCATTACATGCCCTCAGTGATGTCACAGGAAGTCATTACCTGCCCTCAGTCATGTCACAGGAAGTCATTACCTGCCCTCAGTGATGTCACAGGAAGTTATTACATGCCCTCAGTGATGTTACAGGAAGTCCCCCAGTGATGTCACAGGAAGTCCCCCAGTGATGTCACAGGAAATCATTAGCGGCAGTCATGAGGCTCAGCAAGAGAACAGACTGTAAAGAGGGTCTTTTGTGGTGGAAGGCAGCCGGCACACAGGGCGACCTTTCACCTCCTCTCCCCATTCACAGGTTTCACTCAATTAGGAAAGAATATTCCGCAGCTCAGCCTTTCCTTTTATTCACACTGTGACTTTTTTTCCGAGACGGCTCCGGCTTCAAGGACTCCGAACGTAAAAAAATAATAACGCGTGAAAAGAAATAAACTGAGAAAAGGCTGGATCTGAGCTTCACTCGTCAGGTAAAAACACGTCTATAACTGGCGATGTGAGTGCGGCAGAGCTGCCAACGACTGCGAATGGATCCTCCCCTCCCCCCTTCCCCCCGGGGCATGGGCCGCTCCATTCACCATTCTGGGAGGGGGGTATCATTGTGCAATATTTTCATTTGCTTCCTTTATGAAACAACTTATTGCACCCCAATTTTGCACAACAGCCAAGGCTAATTAATACATCACTTTCATACCTCGTAAGGGGAATGCAATCCAAGGCTCTGTACACACCAAAGGTGCATACACACATCCAATTTTGATTGACCAATTTTACCACCTCCATGTAGTATGGCCAACAGATTTTGAATACTATGAATTGGCCAATCAAAATTGGATGTGTGCCAGGCTTTACAAAATAACCCAATCGTCACCTTAAATGGTCACTAGTGATCCCTTCAGCACTAGTTTAGGAATGAAAGCTGTACAGACGCATTGCTCGCCTGAACTATGGTGAGGGGAGGAGCAGCAAGCTGTAGGGACAGCCAATGAGATGCACAGGATCCTGAGTTGATGCAGGTTTATGCAAATTCTGTATGCAAATGTATGCAGCTTGAAAATGAACCAATCGAATCCCGCCAAGCTGTCTGTGTAGCAAGCTGGGGTAGGTTAGGAGGATGCACATATTTCCAGCAGCTTGCATGCGATTGTATGCAACGTGAAACCGGGCCAATCAAAACGGGCAGGAAGGGATTTAGATTGACCCGCTTACAAGCTGCATATCATTTGCATTAAATTTGCTTGCAAAATGGACTTATTAGCATCCGATTGCCATTCCTTTATGCTTTTTTTCTAAAGTGTAGAAACTTTTTTACAATTTTTTTTATACATCATTATTATAAAATAACATTAAACCGTTCTAATGGTTCTCAACAAAAACTCTGCCTGAATTTGCGTTTCAAGAAAATAACTCATATTAGAGCGGTTTACCACTGGCCACAAATCAATCCTAAAATTGGCCAAACATGGGGAGATCGTGTCTGACTCAATCACAGGACATCATCGTTATCAAAGTAATCTCAGTGTCGTGTTCCCACTGCGGCGATTCAATTATTGCGCAAGCAAAACGCATGCAGCATTTTCCTGCATTTGCTATGCAGCTTCCTTGCGCGCTCAATAAATTAATGCAAACGCCATACGATGTGATTACCCTAGGCGACAATGAACACCTCCCCAGTGCTGCGGAATATGCTAGCGCTTTATAAATACAATAAATAATATCGCCAGAAATTCGCAATCGTACCGCAAACCTTGACGGTCGCAGGAAAATTCTAAATTCATGCTCTAAAGCACAGAAAACCGCATACTACAACTTTGGATGAAGGAGCGATGGCGTTTGCCATGTAAAAGCTCTCGCCGGTGAAACACCGGAGATCCTCCTCTTACCGTAATGATGAACGGAACGGTATTGATCATCTCCAGGATAAATGACACTCTGAAGATCTGCTCCCAGATGTTGCCCTGTGGGTGGAAACGAGAAACATTCAGCCAATCTGATCAGGAACGCTGGGACTAAAGAGGTTCTGCAGCAGCTGAGTTCAGCCTCCTCCAGGCCCGGCACATAATACAGAACAATCACCACATCCGGTAACCCTATCTGCCGGAAACAACCGAGGCAACCAGACTAAATCATACATAAAGTGTGAGGTGCACTGTGGGGTACTAACTGCTCCTCTGCTCCTTTTTGTTTGGGTTTATTGCATTGACACATTCATTCCACCAGGAGGAGACATCTGACATTGTCAGGGATGCTAGCTCTGCGTACGCACATCTGAGATAAACCACTCCCATCTCTGTAAAGGTGCCCATATATCAGGCGACTTTGGCGGCCAACCAACCAATTCGATTATTATCAAATTGGTTGAAAATCGGTGCCACCAAGTGCAGGCCTGACCGACTATGCTACCAATTTCAGGTCGAAATTGGTCTCGTTAGTCGATTGGGCCCGGTGCAAGTTGTTGGGCCAAAGTTGGCTGATCGGGTGTACGGCGCCTGATTTTGGAACGCGCGACTAAACTGCGAAACCCTGCTGCTGCCGTAATGTATAAATGCCCCCCACCCCCCCCCGTATGAGCATTGATACATCTCCTGTCCTGTGTCAGAACCCGGAGAGATGGACGGACACCGTTGAAGGCTATCAGCCGCGTATACGCACATGGCGTCTCATATCAGCAACATACACACTCCAGCGTGTATGCGGCTGATAGGACCCGGAGAGATGGACGCACACCGCGTGAAGGCTGACACAGGACAGGAAATGTATAAGTGCACATACGGGGAGGGTAAGGGGGGGGAGGGGATGGGCTGGAGGTGGGCGGAGGGCTTTTATACATTACATCAGGGGTGCAGCGGCGGTGCGGATTCGGCGGGCTTGTCCGATTCCCTGAAGATTTCATGCTGAAATTGGACGGGAATCGGCCTGTAGTGTATAGGCAGATTCGACCAAGAGACAAATGTATCTCTAATCAGATTTGATTAGAGATAAATTTGTCTCTTTGTCGAATCGGAATCTTCGTTACCCTGTAGGATGAGACCATTCTAACACAAGCCAGGACTGCCCATAGTGACCGCTCCCCTCTGCCCCAACACAAGCCAGGACTGCCCATAGTGACCGCTCCCCTCTGCCCCAACACAAGCCTGGACTGCCCATAGTGACCGCTCCCCTCTGCCCCAACACAAGCCTGGACTGCCCATAGTGACCGCTCCCCTCTGCCCCAACACAAGCCAGGACTGCCCATAGTGACCGATCTGCCTGAAACACAAGCGTGAGGTGTTGTCAGAATACAGAGATAGAGAATGGATAGCTAGATAGATAGACCGTTATGCTGGAAACACACAATGCAATCTCCTGTCTGATCGATGGGTGATTGTACAGGAAGTTGTCCCATGTATACATGTCCGAACTGCTCCCGATCGATAAAGGGATATATTTTCGGATGATAACTCAGCAATAGACAGACAGACACGGTACGGCAGCGTCTTACCTTATAGCTGAGATAGATGAGCAGCATGGTCTCCGAAAAGCTGATAATGGCCACAGTCACCTGAAACAAGATGGGAGGTGCTTCACTGCAGTGTGTGTGTCACATGTTACATGTCTACATCACATACGTGTTACGTGTGTACATGATATATTCCGTGTTACATGGCCTATTCCTCACAGGAGCCTGAAGTAAAGGCAGCCACTAACCGTGCCATTTTCAGCCAAAGCTCGTATCTTTGATATAAATTATTCAGATTGAAAGAAAAGATCCTATTTAATTTATTCACAGCATTTAAAAATCCAACATCTGTAAATCAGCTGCGATTGCATCGAAGAAAAGCTGCCGCGCCAACTGAATATATGTCTTTAACCACTTCAGCCTTCAGTCGTTTTCACTTTATGCATCCGAGCAATGTTCACCTCCCATTCATTAGCCTATAACTTTATCACTACTTATCACAATGGACTGATCTATATCTTGTTTTTTCCCGCCACCAATTAGGCTTTCTTTGGGTGGTACATTTTGCTAAGAGCCACTTTACTGTAAATGTGTTTTAACAGTAAGAATAAGAAAAAAACTGAAAAAATTCATTATTTCTCAGTTTTCGGCCATTATAGTTTTAAAATAATACATGCCTCTATAATTAAAACCCACGTATTGTATTTGCCCATTTGTCCCGGTTATTTCACAGTTTAAATTATGTCCCTATCACAATGTATGGCAACAATAGTTTATTTGGAAATAAAAGAGCATTTTTTTCCCGTTTTGCCCTCATCACTATTTACAAGCTTATAAAATAAAATAAAAAAAAATTATATATATATATATATATATATATATATATATATATATATATATATATATTTCAACTTTACATAGATATTTAAAAAGTTTAGACCCTTAGGTAAATATTTATGTGTTTTTTTTTTATTGTCATTTTTTTTTTATTAAACATTTTATGTGGGTATTTTTGGGAGGGTGGGATGTAAATAGTTTTTGATTTGGGGAAATATATGTGTATTTTAATTTTTTTTTACTTTTAGATGTAGTTTTACTTTTTGGCCACAAGATGGCAACCTTGTTTACATGACGTCACTAATGTACGCTTAGACTGGGACATAGGAGTCAGAAAAAGCGAAGCTTCCGAGAGAAGCAGTCGCTTTTTCTGCAGGGGAGAGGAATCAGTGATCGGGCACTATGGCCCGATTCACTGATTCCTGGGCTAACGAATCCGCGGCCGGGAGTGCGCGTGCACGATCGGCCGCGGGAGCGCACATGTCCTCCTTGACGTATTTATACTAAGTGGTTAAAGAGGAACTGTCACGAAAATCTTAAAATGTAAAACACATACAAATAAGTATATTTCTCCCAGAGTAAAATGAGCCATAAATTACTTCTCTCCTATGTTGACTCACAGTAGGTAGTAGAAATCTGATAGAAGCGACAGGTTTTGGTCTAGTCCATCTCCCTATGGGGGATTCTCAGCATGGCCTTTATTGTTTAAAAAGACATTCCCTGAAAAAGATTTATATAAAGATGCTGTAACGATTAGTGTCAGCAAGCACCGCTATTCTGATTATTGGTGATCTGCAGAATCACCAATAATACAGAAGCTATACCTGATTATATGGTGATCTGCAGAATCACTAATAATGCTAGTATAGCGTGACATGATACAATCGTATGCAAGAGGGTGCTTGGTACAATAGAGTATCTCTATAGGGCACAGGAATACAACCTCCAGCAAGCTGGAACAGCAGACAACAATAATAATATACAGTGTAAATTCAAGTCTGTGGAAATATCCACCACACCGTAATTCCTCAGAGGTGTGGTTACCTCTGAATGGGAACCCTGTGTGAGAGATCCTCCAAAGGACGGAGTGGAGGAGTCTCGGGCTCTGGCAGCAAGGGTTTGCTAGTGGCGGTCGTCTCAGAGAGGCAAGCCTCTGATAGAACCCTACAGTGGGAGACGTTCCACTGAAGGGAGAAAGGTCAGACAAAATGAGGTTCGGCAACAGATCAGGCGGCAGCAGTACAGAAACGTGAGACAAGAGAATAGTCGGAAACCAAGCCAATAGTCGATAATGGTACGGGCTGGCGAAGTACAGAATCAGGAAGCAGAAGAATAGTCAAGACAGGCACAGAATCATACATGATAAATCAAACAGTATAATATGTGTATATATTGGCGATAAACCAATATATAACACAATACCAGAGACAAGGCTGACTAGGTCTGAGTGCTGACACAGGGTATCGCAAACACAGACGAAGTGTGACTGAAAAGCACTTCCTTATATACTGCCTGGGAGAGAAGTCTCCACCCCAGGCAGCAACCAATCAGAGCAGGCTAAAATGTCAGCTGACCTCCAGGTCAGCTGACATGCTTTCTAAGAGTATAAAGGTGTGTCTGTCGGGCGCGCCCGCCCCCTAGAGGCAAGATGGCAGAGCCCTGGTGAGCAGCATGCTGGTGAGTTTGGAGCAGAGTGCTCAGATGGGTTTGCGCAGCGGATGCGGACGAATTTCCGCATCCCGCGTTGGAAAGTCCGCTTGCCGGATTGGATGCGACCATATTTCCGCAATCCATCCGGCGTTGCGGATTTTTCGTTACAGATGCTGGCCAGCCTCCCTGCTCGCTGTACATTTTTTTTTGGCAGTTGGATGGAGCAATTTTACTCTGGAAGAAACGTACTTCTTATTTGTACAGGTTTACATGTATTTCAAATATTTAGATTTTCTCAACAGTGGACCTTTAAGAAATAAATGATAGTGATCTAAAAAACAACAGATCATAAATATGACCATTTACTAATAATTGCATTGTTAATGGTCTCCAGTAGAACAACATGGCAGCTGCCATTACTGCTCTCCCGTGTACAGTATGCCCGGCTGTTGTGCTGGTCCTCTGTCTTCAGTTTAAAGCTGCCCATTAACCGTACAATATTTTCCTCATATGCGTTGAATAAGAATTTTACGATCAAATTGTACATACAATCACTAGACTGTTTCACCACGAAGAGAACCTATCATGGATTGGGATACAGACTTTTGTTGTCAAGAATGTTGTAATAAAAAAATAAAATCCAAATGCAGCGTATACATAAATTACACTCACACAGAGGATGATGGGTAATGCCAGTAAAAGCTCCCCATACGTTCCAATGTATGTATTCAACATATCAGACCTCAGTCATGTAGCTACAACGACCAAAGCATGCTCAAATTCTTCTAAAGGCATGACAGTAACCCATAGAATAACCAGAGCTGGGACAAGGTCCTCCAGCAGCCAAGGCTGAGACACCAAAGTGCGCCCCTCCATCCCTCCCACCCCAGCCGTCACACACTGATTGCTATTAGACTAAGAGGCGCCCCAGGGCCCCCAACACCTTAATCTCTAGTTATCTGGCTGCAGTCACTGCCATGTATCCTCTTTTCTTATTTCTCTCTGCTTCAAACACAATAGGGGAATTATAGCTGAGTGAGTTGTGCTCCCCTCCTACACTGCGCCCTGAGGCTGGAGCCTCTCTCGCCTCCGCCTCACCCTACGCCCCTTCCTACACTGCACCCCGAGGCTGGAGCCTCTCTCGCCTCTGCCTCACCCTACGCCCCTTCCTACACTGCGCCCTGAGGCTGGAGCCTCTCTCGCCTCCGCCTCACCCTACGCCCCTTCCTACACTGCACCCCGAGGCTGGAGCCTCTCTCGCCTCTGCCTCACCCTACGCCCCTTCCTACACTGCGCCCTGAGGCTGGAGCCTCTCTCGCCTCTGCCTCACCCTATGCCCCTTCATACACTGCGCCCTGAGGCTGGAGCCTCTCTCGCCTCTGCCTCACCCTATGCCCCTTCATACACTGCGCCCTGAGACTGGAGCCTCTCTCGCCTCTGCCTCACCCTACGCCCCTTCCTACACTGCGCCCTGAGACTGGAGCCTCTCTCGCCTCTGCCTCACCCTACGCCCCTTCCTACACTGCGCCCTGAGGCTGGAGCCTCTCTCGCCTCTGCCTCACCCTACGCCCCTTCATACACTGCGCCCTGAGGCGGGAGCCTCTCTCGCCTCTGCCTCACCCTATGCCCCTTCATACACTGCGCCCTGAGGTGGGAGCCTCTCTCGCCTCTGCCTGGCCCCACCCTGCGCCCCCTCCTACAATGCACCCTGAGGCTGGAGCCTCTCTCGCCTCTACCTCGGCCCGGCCCTGATAATATCCAATAGATAGCTGAAGGTTTAGGGGGTTCAAATATTACACCAGGTCTGTCTCTCCCTATGCCAGTGAAATTGTGGTCCTGTAGCCAGGAGCGTTCTCTGCATGCGCATTATGCAAAAGTCGCTACTGCGCATGCGCAGAACACTCCTGGAGGCCAAATCCAGCTGCTGGGCATTGACGGACGACCAGTGACGTGACCTGTTCACTAAACAGCTCATTATACAGCCAGTGTGTCCTGTAACTGTGGGCAAGGCTAGTTATTGTAGGATGTCATACTCCTTGCTCTGTACTAACACACAGGCTGCACTATACTCGCTGCCTGCAGAGGGCGACAGAGGAATGCAGAGACTCCAATTCACAAATTACTCGATTTTATATAAATATATATATGTATTTTCTTGTGTACAACATTTACTCTAGTGCTTATTATTAGATATTTGTATTACATGTTACAGTATTCTGTAGACTGTTAACGAACCCATTAACGGTACAATCTCCTGATTGATCGACAGTGCAATCGATTAGATTGGGTAGAGACAAGACAAGACAAATAACATTTATATCGCGCTTTTCTCCTGGCGGACTCAAAGCGCCAGAGCAGCAGCCACTAGGGCGCGCTCTATAGGCAGTAGCAGTGTTAGGGAGACTTGCCAAAGGTCTCCTGCTGAATAGGTGCTGGCTTACTGAACAGGCAGAGCCGAGATTCGAACCCCGGTCTCCTGTGTCAGAGGCAGAGCCCTTAACCATTACACCATCCAGCGTTAATGGTGTCGGTCCAACGACGAATGATCATTCTATCGATTGCTCCATCGATCTGGACTTTAGATCGACTATGTTAAGGTGCCCACAGACAGTATAATCTCCTGAACGATGGACTGGATCAGGTGCCAATCAACAACAGTCTATTAATCGTTCCATCGATCTGAATTTCTGAACAATTCTTTTAGTCTGATTGGATTGCTCATTTTCTCCTTCCAATTGGTGGGCCTGAACAATCGATTATAAGGATCGGATTGGACAGTGGATTGTTTGAGAGATTGTACCGTTAATGGGCACCTATCGATTTTTAAAGCACATTGAAAACAGCCAAAAACCACTGTTTATTCTGTACGTCCAAATCCAGAGCCGTCCAAATGTAACTGGTTTATCCTGACATTCCGGAACATAGAACGCATGACTCGACTAACAAACAACCCCCATAAAACTGAACCAGTTTTCTAAGTCGGAACATGTATAGATTATTATGCCTGTATAGATTATGTCCTCCATTCTTGTCATAGTTTCCCTGTAATTCATGCTATATGTGCATAACCTTTCCACGGTATATTCTACAGAACTTCATATAAACTGTAAGGCCGAGTTCACATCGGCGTTTGTGAGCCAAACAGATCCGGTGAGTGGATCTGGTCTCCCCTTCACCGGATCCGGATGGCTCTGTGCACACTGCCAAATGGAAAGTGAAAACTGATCTGATCAACAATCGATCTGATCAGTTTTCACTCAGTTTGCCGGCAAATACACACCTAATGTTCTTTTGCAGCCGGCGGTAATGGCTTCCACTTCTTCCGCTGTGACTACATGACGCGTCATGTGACTAGTCACATGATGCGAAAGACAACAGAAGCCTCTACCGCCGGCTGCAAAAGAGCATTAGGTATGTATCTTACCCTCCCTCACCCACCCGCCCGCTGCATCCTCCCTCCCCCTCCCGCTGCTCAGGTTCGCGTCCCCACATCCCCCCCCATCCCCCGTGGAACGATCCGGCAGAGACAACTTTAAAGAGAACCCGAGGTGTGTTTAAAGAATGTTATCTGCATACAGAGGCTGGATCTGCCTATACAGCCGAGCCTCTGTTGCTATCCCAAACCCCCCTAAGGTCCCCCTGCACTCTGCAATCCCTCATAAATCACAGCCGTGCTGTGAGGCTGTGTTTACATCTGTAGTGTCAGTCTCAGCTGCTCCCCCGCCTCCTGCATAGCTCCGGTCCCTGCCCCCGTCCCTTCCCTCCAATCAGCAGGGAGGGAAGGGATGCAGGCGGGGACCGGAGTTCTGCAGGAGGCGGGGAGAGCAGCAGACTGACACTATAGAGATAAACACAGCTAGCTCTGATAAGCTGTTTGTCAGCAGCCTGGCTGTGATTTATGAGGGATTGCAGAGTGCAGGGGGACCTTAGGGGGGTTTGGGATAGCAACAGAGGCTGGGCTGTATAGGCAGATCCAGCCTCTGTATGCAGATAATATTCTTCAAACCCACCTCGGGTTCTCTTTAACATTTTGGTTCAGTACATTACCACCATGAATTGTAAATGACAACGCTCGGATGCAGTTGAGGCGCAGACTTTTTTTCAACTTTATTTCAGTTGGGGGACCAAACCGATTGCATAAAAATATGAGGCAACTAAAGTATTTTATTAACACAATCCCTTCATTTCAGGGCCTCAAAAGTCATTGGACAATGAATTGAAGGCTATGTTCATGGACAGGTTTGGGCAAGTCCTTTGTTATGTCATGATCAATTTAGCAGATAAAAGGCCTGGAGTGGATTTGAGGTGTGGTGCTTGCATGTGGAAGATTTTCCTGTGAACAGACAGCATGCGGTCAAAGGAACTCTCCATGCAGGTGAAAGAAGCCATCCTTCAGCCGGGAAAACAGAAAAAAATCCCACCCGAGAAATTGCTACAATATTACAAGTGGAAAAATCTACAGTTTAATATATCCTGAGAAATAAAACACTGGTGACAGCAACAATGAGAAACCACTTCACAACAGCCAACCACGTGAACAACACTCTCAAGGGGGGACGACAGCTCATTACCCAAAGCCTGCCATGTCATCAGTAAAGCACAGTGGAGGCAGTGTGATGGGCGTGCATGGCTGCCAGTGGCACTGGGACACTAGTGTTTATTGATATATGTGACACAGGACAGAAGCAGCCAAATGATTTCTGAGGCGTTCAGAGACCTACTGTCTGCTCATATCCAGCTAAATGCAGTCAGATCAATTGTGCGGCATTTCATGACACACATGGACAATGACATACAGCCAAAGCAACCCAGGAGCTTATTAAAGCAAAGAAGTGGAGGATTCTTAAATGACCAAATCAGTCACCTGACCTTAAAGGGACACTTAACCACTTCACCACTGAGGGGTTTTACCCCTTGAACACCAGAGCAATTTTCACCTTTCAGCGCTCCGTCCATTCATTCGTCTATAACTTTATTATTACTTATCGCAATGAAATGAACTATATCTTGTTTTTTCCGCCACCAATTAGGCTTTCTTTAGGTGGGACATTATGCCAAGAATTATTTTATTCTAAATGTGTTTTAATGGGAAAATAGGAAAAAATGTGGGAAAAAATATTTTTCAGTTTTCGGCCTTTATAGTTTTTAAATAATGCATGCTACTGTAATTAAAACCCATGAAATGTATTTGCCCATTATTCCCGGTTATAAAACCATTTAAACTATGTCCCTATCACAATGTTTGGCCCCAATATTTTATTTGGAAATAAAGGTGCATTTTTTTCAGTTTTGCGTCCATCCCTAATTACAAGCCCGTAGTTTATAAAGTAACAGTGTTATACCCTCTTGACATAAATATTTAAAAAGTTCAGTCCCTAAGGTAACTATTTATGTTTTTTTTTTAATTGTATTTTTTTTTTTATTACAAAAAAAAAAAATTGGGGAGTGTGGGAGGTAATGAGTTAATTTATTATGTAAAACAATTTATTTTTATGTGTAAAATGCATTAGGGTGTAGTTTACTATTTGGACACAAGATGGCCACAGTGAGTATGTTTACATGCGACCTGTAAGCGTCCGGAAGGACGCTTACAGGAAGCAGTAGGAGGCTGGGAGACCCACAATGATCGCGCTGTTTCTGAAAGAAGCAGCAGATCATTGCGGGAGCTTAGATCATGAACGGGAATGGATTGTCCCGTTTATTGATCTCCGGGCGAGCGGGCGGCGGCGTGCACGAGCGGCGGGTGCGCGCGCACGAGCGGCGGTAGCGCGGACAGCGGCGGTAGCGCGGAAGGTACGGATTTCTCCGTCCCTGGTTTTTTAGGAGAGAAAAAAGGGACGGAGAAATTCGTACCGCCGGGGGTAAAGTGGTTAAAGAGACACTGAAGCGGAAAAAAAAATATGATATAATGAATTGGTTGTGTACTATGAATAATTACTAGAAGATTAGCAGCAAAGAAAATATTCTCATACTTTTATTTTCAGGTATATAGTGTTTTTTCTAACATTGCATCATTCTCTAATATGTGCAGATTACACAACACTCAGCATTCAAAATGAGTCTTTCAGGGCCCTTTTCCACTAGCAGTCGCTAGCGTTCACGCTGAACGCTAGCGATTGGTGAATCGCAATTACCGGCGATTCCCCGACGTTTGCGGCCGCGATTTTGCTATGCTATGCACTGCATAGCAAAATCGCGGCAAATATCGCTCCGCCGCGCGTTCGCGTTCCCGTAAAAAACAAATCGCGGTAGTGGAAATGACCTACCGCGATTCCTATGTTAAAAAGCAAACCGTAGCGATTGTAAAATCGCTAGCGGTTTGCGTCTTTCTGATTCAGCCAGCGCAAACGCGCTGGTGGAAAAGGGCCCTCAGAGCAGTCTGTGAAGTAATGACCTCTCCTCTAGCAGAGAAAAAGTAAATAGTCCAGGAACAGTTGAGATAATAAAAGTCAGATAACAGCCCTCTCCACGACTAACTTAGTCGGAGAGCTTAATGGCTTGTTTGCATAGAGATAACAACTGGAGTTTCTCAACTCTTCCTGTACTGGAAACAATTACACTGAAGTATCTGATCTTAATGTTTTATTTCTTAGCTGTGCTACACATACAAATCATAATATCATCATTTTTTTTTCGCTTCAGTGTCTCTTTAAGGCAAACAAAAAAAAAAATGAGTTTTACTCACCTGGGGCTTCCAATAGCCCCCTGCAGCTGTCCGGTGCCCTCGCGGCTCGCCGTGTCCCTCCGATCCTCCTGGCCCCGCCGGCAGCCACTTCCTGTTTCGGTGACAGGAGCTGACAGGCTGGGGACGCGAGTGATTCTTCGTGTTCCTGGCCACAATAGCGCCATCTATGCTGCTATAGAGTATATCATATACCACATAGCAGCACAGAGGGTGCTAATGTGTCTGGGAATGCGAAGAATCACTCGCGTCCCCAGCCTGTCAGCTCCTGTCACCGAAACAGGAAGTGGCTGCCGGCGGGGCCAGGAGGATCGGAGGGAGACAGCGAGGGCACCGGACAGCGGCAGGGGGCTATTGGAAGTCCTAGGTGAGTAAAAAACTTTTTTTTTTTGTTTAACTTAAGTGTCCCTTTAATGCAATTTCACTTGTTGAAGACTAAACTTCAGATAGACAGGGCCACAACCAAACAGCAACTGAAAGCCACTGCAGGAAAGGCCTGGCAGAGCATTAAAAAGGAGGAATCCCGGCCGGCATCTGGTGACGTCCGTGAGTTCAAGACTGCAGGCTGGCATTGCCAGCAAAGGGTTTTTAACCACTTTACCCCCAGCGGTACGAATTTCTCCGCCCCTTTTTTCCCTCCTAAAAAACCAGGGACGGAGAAATCCGTACCTTCCGCGCTACCGCCGCTGTCCGCGCTCCCGCCGCTCGTGCGCGCGCACCCGCCCGCTCGCCCGGAGATCAATGAAAGGGAAAATCCATTCCCGTTCGTTGATCTAGCCCCCGCAATGATCTGCTGCTTCTTTCAGAAACAGCGAGATCATTGTGCGTCTCCTTCCGGACGCTTACAGGTCGCATGTAAACAAACACTCTGTGGCCATCTTGTGGCCAAAAAGTAAACTACACCCTAAAAGCATTTTACATATACAAACATTACATTTACACAATAAATTAACTCATTACCTCCCACACTCCCCAATTTTTTTTTTTTTTGTAATTAAAAAAAAAAAAAATACAATAAAAAAAAAACCATAAATAGTTACCTTAGGGACTGAACTTTTTAAATATTTATGTCAAGAGGGTATAACACTGTTACTTTATAAACTGCGGGCTTGTAATTAGGGATGGATGCAAAACTGAAAAAAATGCACCTTTATTTCCAAATAAAATATTGTCGCCAAACATTGTGATAGGGACATAATTTAAATGGTTTTATAACCGGGACAAATGGGTTAATACATTTCATGGGTTTTAATTACAGTAGCATGCTTTATTTAAAAACTATAATGGCCGAAAACTGAAAAATAATAATTTTTTCCCACATTTTTTTCCTATTTCCCCATTAAAACACATATAGAATAAAATAATTCTTGGCATAATGTCCCACCTAAAGAAAGCCTAATTGGTGGCAAAAAAACAAGATATAGTTCATTTCATTGGGATAAGTAATAATAAAGTTATAGACGAATGAATGGAAGGAGCGCTGAAAGGTGAAAATTGCTCTGGTGGTCAGGGGGTAAAACCCCTCAGTGGTGAAGTGGTTAAAGAGAACCAGAGATGAAGCACCCTCTTGTATTTTCCCTTTATAAATCAGTGGGAACATGACAGTAAACACCTAATCTGCCCTTTGTTTCATTGTTCTCTGTGTAATCTGACTGTTATCACCTCTGATAAGAATCCCCGACTGAGAAGTCAGGCTGCTCCGTCTAGCTTTGCTACAGAAAGATTATAGCTAAGTCTGTCTTCTGTGGTGTTATTTCAAGCCCAAGCCTGCCCCCTTGTGGCTTTGCTATAATGACTCAGCAATAATCATTCCCAGCAAAGCCAGATTTAATTGCTCAGTCTGGGATTCTTGTGACTGCTGATAACAGACACTTTTAGCAGTGAGGGTGAAACAGAGAGCATGGTAAGTGTTTTCTCTAATGTTCTTACTGATATATATGGTAAAATACATGAGGGGGCTTCGTCTCTGGTTCCCTTTAACCAAGTATTAGAAATTAACATTTTATGTACAGTTATTTAATTTGTCCAATTACTTGTCAGCCCCTGAAATGCAAGGCTGTGGAGTCAGAGTCGAGGAGTTGGAGCAATTTTGGGTATCTGGAGTCAGTCGGTTGTTTCAATAAACTTAGGAGTTGGATGATTTTTGTACCGACTCCTGAGCACTGCTGAAATGAAGGAATTGAGTTCAAAAAATGCTTTAGTTGCCTCACATTTTTATGCAATCGTTCTGTACCCTACAATGAAATAAAGTTGAAAGTCTGCACTGCAACTGCATCTGAGCTATTTCATTTACAATTCATTGTGGTAATGTACAGAACCAAAACTAGAAACAGTTGTCCAAATGTTTATGGACCCAACTGTACAATAGGAGTTGTGTGTATACCTAATGGGGTCAATAACATCAGATGACCGCCTTGCTGGAGGTTTAACAACATCGCTACCTTGATCTGCAGTATTGTAAAACAAACAGAAAATGTCACTGTGTGCAAACCATGATGGTAATCTTTATGGTATTGTCATTTCCTGTATTCACTCTGTTCTAAGTACGCTGCACTTCCTGATGGTGGTGTATGATAGAACTCTTTACTGAAGAAAATCATGCAGTGATATAACTTGTTATAGTGGGTGCCTATCTACGTGACCCAGAAGACTATGATCCAACAAGCGTTACATTCCAGCCTAGCTGCCTGTACAAGTCACCTGACTTACCTGAATGGCCCACAGCGGCGTATTCCGCTCCACCCAAATGATGGGGACCCTGCCAGGAAACAGAGAAACGTCAGATAAATGTACAGAATCCCATGAATACAGATATGACAGAACCCCCTCGCTGTACTCACCAGTTTATGCCATGAGGATACCCCCTGCCTGTGAAATTCAGCTTCGCACAATTCAAACTGCAACAAAAACCAACAAAAGAGAAATGACACAAAATGACCACAACCGTCAGAATAACCCAACACTTCCCGTTCTCTCCAGAGGGTGGCGCAGCGGATAGCACTCCTGCCTCGGCCTGCACACTGTCTGCATGCAGAATGTACATGTTCTCCCAGTGCCTGTATGGGTTTCCTCCAGGCCATAAGTAGGGACGTCCAAAGGACCACATTTTGGCCAGTTTGACCCCCTCCATGTAGTATGAGTGTCCGCAGATATTAAATACTATGAGCAGACTGTGTATATAAACCCTCATACTACATGCAGGTGGTAAAATTGGTCAGCGATTGGCCAATGATAATTGAAAGTGTGTACCAGGATTTAGACTCTCCTCTCCTGATATACTCTGTGCTGCTGGAGGGATACAAGCACAATAACCACCTGTGTGCTGTTCACATACTTTAGATTAAATAATAAATAAATGAACAAAAGAACTTTGTACACAAATGACTGTAAATGATGTTGAGAAAAATGATGCAATTATGATTTATTTACATGTCAAGCTGCCACTTGGGGCGATTAATATGAATGTATTCCTGGGAAGCTCTGCATTATGCAGACTGTCAATTACTTCTCCATAAGAACAATTAGCAGAGACAGCGTATAGTTACAGATGACGCAGATCGCAGCAGATAATTGGTGATCTGAAAGCCCAGCAATGTAATATGCAAATGAGCAAAATATGGAAAATATCTGATTATAAACAAACGCTGAACGCACCTCGTATATCAGGAGATTTGTGCTTCTCTACAGACTGCGGGGCCCACACCACAAGCCCTTCATATCAACTACACAGTATACAGGGTCATCAATATCACTCCTGTACAATATAATGTATCTGGAGAGGTGTGATGTCACTCCTGTACAATATAATGTATCTGCAGAGCGGTGATGTCACTCCTGTATAATATAATGTATCTGGAGAGCGGTGATGTCACTCCTGTACAATATAATGTGTCTGGGGATCTGTGAGGTCACTGCTGTACAATATAATGTATCTGGAGAGAGATGATGTCACTCCTGTACAATATAATGTATCTGCAGAGTGGTGATGTCACTCCTGTACAATATAATGTATCTGGAGAGCGGTGATGTCACTCCTGTACAATATAATGTATCTGGGGATCTGTGAGGTCACTGCTGTACAATATAATGTATCTGGAGAGAGATGATGTCACTCCTGTACAATATAATGTATCTGCAGAGCGGTGATGTCACTCCTGTACAATATAATGTATCTGGAGAGCGGTGATGTCACTCCTGTACAATATAATGTATCTGCAGAGCGGTGATGTCACTTCTGTACAATATAATGTATCTGCAGAGCGGTGATGTCACTCTTGTATAATATAATGTGTCTGGGGATCGGTGAGGTCACTCCTGTACAATATAATGTATCTGTCGAGCTGTGAGGTCACTCCTGTACAATATAATTTATCTGGAGGGCTGTGATGTCACTCCTGTACAATATAATGTATCTGGAGGGCGGTGATGTCACTCCTGTACAATATGATGTATCTGGAGGGCGGTGAGGTCACTCCTGTACAATATAATGTATCTGGAGGGTGGTGAGGTCACTCCTGTACAATATAATGTATCTGGAGGGCGGTGATGTCACTCCTGTACGAATTAATGTATCAGAAACCATCAAACCTGAATGAACTAGAGATATTTTGTAAAGAGGAATGGTCCAAAATACCTTCAACCAGAATCCAGACTCTCATTGGAACCTACAGGAAGCGCCTAGAGGCTCTTTCACACTAAGACGTTGCGTTTGATGCGACGTTAAGGTCACACAACGTGCCCCTAACGCAACACGTTATCTTTGAAGTTGGACGTTATATTGAACTGCATAACGCGTCTCTTGATGTGTACTTGATGCGCACTTTTTGACGCATACTGATCGAAAGAAAACGGCGCATGCGGCACATTTTTAAAAAAAAACGAAATCATTACTGAGCATGTGCAAACAGTCCAATGTAGCTAATAACGCAGACAACGCACAGCATGCAGCACTTTCTAAATATTGCTGCACGTTACACACAACACAACGTGAGCACTGTAAATGTCGCACAGACTTTATATTGCTGTGCGTTAGCCTGTGTTATTACTTTGTATAATGTGCGGCTGTAACGTCGCACTGTGAAAGCAGCCTTAGAGGCTATTATTTCTGCTAAAGGAGGATCTACTAGATATTGATTTCATGTCTTTTTGGTGGTGCCCAAATTTATGCACCTGCCTAATTTTGTTTAAACAATTATTGCACACTTTCTGTAAATGCAATAAACGTTATTTCACTTCTCAGATATCACTGTGTGTGTCTCCTATATGATATATTTAACTGATATCGTAACAACCAACAATTTATACAGGAAAATCATGACAATTAACAAGGATGCCTAAACTTTTGCATCCCACTGTACCTCCTCAGATTAAACAATACAGGATTTCTCAAGTGCTTCACCCTTCCACAACACATCTGCCACTCTCCAACCTTTGATATCTATAAACGCTCTCTCAAAACTCACTTTTTCCGACAAGCATCTGCTCTACCTCAGGCCAGTTCCCCTTTTGACTTCTGGCCAAGTTGCACTCTTACTAGATCACCTAAACCACACTGTCTCTAGGTATAAATACTGTATACTACCCAGCCTCCCTCCACCCCCCACACCATTTCTTGCAAGGGCAAGTCTCTCTCACCCTTTTGTGTTTTGGATTTTGTTACACATTTATTCAAATTAATTCTGTCACTGTTATTACCAATTCTGTATGTTGTACCTATTCTGTATTTTGTATATTGGTGTAAACCTGCCTGTATTTTGTATATTGGTGTACACCATTGTCTGTATTGCTATGTACCCCATGTTTGTTTCTTACTTTGTACAGCGACACGGAATATGTTGGCGCTGTACAAAGTAAGAAACAAACATGGGGTACATAACCATATATATATATATATATATATATATATATATATATATATATATATATATATATATATATATATATATATATATATATATATATATATATATATATATACACACATACACACACACACTATACACACACACACGCTGTACACATACACACACATATATATACACACACACACACACACACACACACACACACACACACACACACACACACGCTGTACACACACACACACACGTACACACACACACACACGTACACACACACACACACACGTACACACACACTGTACACACACACACACTGTACACACACACACACACACACACACACACACACACACACACATACACACACACATATACACACACACACACACACACACACACACACACACACACACACGTACACACACACACGTACACACACACACACACACACACACACACACACACACACTGCACACACACACACACACACTGTACACACACACACACACACACACACACACACACACTGTATATACACACACACACACACACACGTCACCAGAGCAGGGCATGCACTTGGCGTTCCCGCACTCACCAGCTGTTGTCCTTAGTCGGGTCGTACATCAGGACGCGGACGATGTACAGGAGACAGGAGAGGAGTTTGAGGGAGAAGTTGAAGAGACGGATTCTAAGGCCTGGAAAGACAGAATAAGACATTGAGGCGTCACTTTCAGGTGGGTTTCCTGAGGTCAGAGATCATCGGAGGAACCCAGCAAGTCTGTCCCTGGGACATATCAGATCATAGTGTGAGGTCTCGTGAAAGGTTAGTGAATTAGACTTTGTGTTATCACATGACACTCCCACAACATCATCATGTGACCTGCGATACATCTCGGACTGCCGGCAGCAAACATCTCAACGCGGCCCCTATATGAGACAGCAAAAACAATCCACTAACCTTCCAGCAACCACCGCTGTGTTCTGATATGACCCAGTCAATGATAAAAAACCAAAACGTGGATGCCTCTGACGTCAGGCAAATTGTATGCAGCGAGGGGCTGGTCCCATCAGACACACTCGCTGCTATTTCACATTGCTCCAATGCAACGCTGCATGCAATTTGTATGAAATCTGCATGCAAGCTACCACTATCAGCATCTACAATTTCTTTCTATTATTACACTTTTCTCCTGTTGTGCTCAGTGCCCTTGAGAGCTACAGCCACTAGGGGCACTCAGTAGGCCACCCTGCAGTGTTAGGGAGTCTTGCCTGAGGACTCCTTACTGAATAGGTACCAACCTGAGCCAGGGTGAACCCTGGACTCTTATCTTGGAGGTCCTGCCCTTATCCAGAGCCCTCTCCAGCCGCCTTACTGACCATCACAGGTTTTTATGGTCATTCCTCATTTCCTGTCCAGGGTTCATATTCAGGTTATGGAGTCTTGGGACACAGACAGCAGTAAAAGTTCAGAATACACTAGAATACCTGTAGCCAGACATTGAAGTCAGAGGGATATGAAGGCTGCCATATTTCCTTTTAAACAATACCAGTTGCCTGGCAGCTCTGCTGATCATCTGCCTCGAATACTTTTAGCCATAGCCCCTGAACAAGCATGCAGCAGATCAGGTGCTCTGAGTGAAGTCAGACTGGATTAGTTTCATGCTTGTTTCAGGTGTGTGATTCAGACACTACTGCAGCCACAGAGATCAGCAGGACAGCCAGGCAACTGGTATTGTTTAACAGGAAATAAATATGGCAGCCTCCATATCACTTCAGGTGTTCCTCTGGGTATCCGTCTCTCCTACAGCCTTAAACCAAACAAAGACAACGCCGTATTCCTGGCGCTGCCATGGTTGTCATCTGCAGACGTCTGGCCAGTTCCTTAGCGAGGACATAAGTAGGTCAGAGCTGTGAGTCTCGCCTCGTGACAGTTATATGCTCTCAGACGTCTCTAGTGGCGGTAATAAGAGGGCGTCGCACGGCCGTCATTTCTCTGCCACGGCCGTCACAGCGGCGGGGAATTCAGCGCTGCGATAGGAGATTAGCTTAGATTGGAGAAGACGGAGGGGGAGGGAGATCTGTTGTGTAAGAAATAAATATCGCCCGATCGGCGGTGCGGCGTGCACTGAGCGCAGAGAGGAGGGGCTCCGCGTGAGGTCACTGCGCACTACTCCAGGGTCGTCCGGGAAACAGCCGTGTTCATTTCATCAATTAGGGAAACACGACACGCTGGCCCTTATCCAATTCACTCTTTCCCTCAAGTTATATTTTCACACCTCATCAATAGAGAGGATCAATGAGATGCAAATTCTTCAGAAATTATGCCATTTTTATGCAAATGTATGCAGTTTGAAAATGGACCAATCGATTTCAACCGAGGTTCAAATTGATTGGTCCATTTTCAAGCGGCATATATGTTGCATAAAAATTTGCATCAACCCATAAGAATTTGCATATCTGGTCATCCCTACTCATCAAGCGCTGCGGAATATGTTGGCGCTATATAAGTAAATAAAAAAAATAATAATAATAATAAACAAATTGCCCTTTAAAGTGAACCTAGACACTAAAAATCTACTCAGCAGCACTGAAAAGGCTTGGGGTTTCTTTAACAGTTTCACAGCATCAGAACTTTGTTTCTCTTATACAAGCCTCATTTTTAGCTGCACAGAAGAAAACTGCCCAGGCAGTTTTCCCCTAATGCTGTGCAAAGCATGATGGGATATCTGATTTTGTTCTCGTTCTGCTGTTTTGGTGCAATTTTTTTTTTTTTATATTTTGAATTTGACATTTGAAGCCTAGCGTGTGCAGCTGGGAGGGGTTATCAGGACACAGGACAGTTGGAACTGTGTCTCATGCTCCTTGTCACCTCCTTTCAACCAAAAAGATGGCTGCCCCCATGACAAAGATGGCAGCCCCCATGAATCACAAACATTTGCCTGTTCTTTTAAAACGGGGTGGGTAAGAGATTATATTACCTATCTATTCTAATTAACATAACTAATGTAACTTAGTATGTTTGTTTAGGCTGGAGTTCCCCTTTAAGCCACCAGCAAGCAAGAAAATACTTAAAATAATTTTGATGGTACATTTTCAACAACTTCTGGGTACTTTTTTCATTGTAAAATGCTGAAAGGTTATTTTTGAAAGAAGATGAAAATGATCTCCTAGGAGAAAACGTTACTTGCATATGGGACTGCTGTATCTACTGATTATTCCTCCGCATAATTATCTCCTTCATTTCAGCATTTATAATAACGTTGTACAAGGTTTCCAGTCCCTTGGTTGTAATAGCGTCCAGGGCCGGGCCGAGGCATAGGCTGGAGAGGCTCCAGCCTCAGGGCGCAGTGTAGGAGGGGGCGCACAATTCATTCAGCTGTCATTCCTAATTGTGTATGAAGCAGAAAGAAATAAGAAAATGGGATACATAGCAGTGACTGGAAGCCAGATAACTAGATATTAAGGTGTTGGGGAGGTTGTGGGCCCTGTGGCACCTCTTAGTCTAATAGCAATCAGTGTGTGACGGCTGGGGTGGGAGGGATGGAGGGGCGCACTTTGGTGTCTCAGCCTTGGGTGCTGGAGGACCTTGTCCCGCCTCTGATAGCGTCAGAGCCGGGACAAGGTCCTCCAGCACCCAAGGCTGAGACACCAAAGTGCGCCCCTCCATCCTTGCCACCCCAGCCGTCACACACTGATTGCTATTAGACTAAGAGGTGCCACAGGGCCCACAACCTCCCCAACACCTTAATATCTAGTTATATTG
>NC_090653.1:297952100-297954600 GCF_040937935.1 Hyperolius riggenbachi
TGTAGAAAATGCCGTTTTCTCTCTGGCTTCTTTGGCCAAGGGTATTTGCCAATATCCTTTGGTCAGGTCTAACGTGGTGATGTAGCGGGCTGGGCCTAACCTCTCTATCAGTTCATCCACACGGGGCATGGGATAACCATCAAATTTGGAAATTTCATTTAATTTCCGAAAATCGTTACAGAATCGCAGAGTTCCATTTGGCTTGGGTACCAACACAATCGGGCTTGACCATTCACTCTGCGATTCTTCAATGACGTCCAATTCTAACATGCGTTTTACTTCCTCTGACACCGCCTTTCTGCGGGCCTCCGGGATGCGATAGGGCCTGACAAACACTTTAGCCCTGGGCTCAGTAACAATGTTGTGCTCCACCATACCCGTAAGTCCAGGCAAATCCGAAAATATCCCCTCGTTTCTCTGAAGAAACTCTTTTACTTGTTGGACCTGGGATTTGGACAGAGTGGGGGCTATTTTCACATCCTCAATGCTTATTTGGGGTACAACACTCACACCCACCCTAACCGGAGCGGTCTCTCTCTCTTTCCAGGGCTTTAACAAATTGACGTGATACAGTTGATAGGGTTTCCGTCTCCCTGGCTGATGTACCTTATAATTCACTTCCCCCACTTTTTCAACGATCTCGAAGGGACCGTGCCACCTGGCCAAGAATTTACTCTCCACGGTTGGGATCAATACTGCCACTCTATCCCCCACCTGGAACTGCCTGATTTTCGCGGAGCGGTTGTATACCCGACTCTGCGCTTCTTGGGCTGCCAGTAAATGTTCCTTGACAAGGGGCATCACCTTGGCAATGCGTTCTTGCAACTGGGAAACGTGTTCCACCACACTTTTGTGGGGACTGGACTCACTTTCCCAGGTTTCTTTTACCAAGTCAAGCAACCCTCGAGGTCTGCGCCCATATACCAGTTCAAATGGTGAAAAACCTGTGGAGGCTTGAGGTACCTCCCGAACAGCAAACATCACCGCAGGCAATAAACAATCCCAATCTTTTCCGTCCCTTTGAACCACTCTTTTTAACATCATTTTCAAAGTCTTATTAAACCGTTCAACCAGGCCATCGGTCTGAGGGGGATAAACAGAGGTTCTCATCTGCTTAATCTGGAACAGTTTACACACATCACCCATCACTTTAGACAAACGGGGTTCCTTGGTCCGTAAGAATTTCTTTAGGAAAACCCGTCCGAGTGAACATATTAAACAATTCTCGGGCGATAGCTTTGGACGTAGGTTTTCTTAACGGAAAGGCTTCCGGGTAGCGAGTGGCATAGTCGAGTATGACAAGGATATATTGGTGCCCCCTGGCAGACTTTACCAGTGGCCCCACTATATCCATGGCAATGCGCTCGAATGGCACCTCGATTATTGGCAAGGGCACCAAAGGGCTTCGAAAATGGGACACTGGCGCGGTTAACTGACAGGTGGGGCAAGAAACGCAGTAATTCTTTACTTCGGCCTTTAACCCAGGCCAGTAAAACCTGTCAGTTATCCGCGCCTCCGTTTTCTCGGCACCCAGGTGACCTCCCAATGCTTCATTGTGAGCCAAGTCTAGTACCATCCTCCGAAACTCCTGAGGCACTAGCAGCTGCTCAACAACCTCTTCTCTGACCTTTGCAACCCGATATAACATATCCCCATGAACTGAAAAATGAGGAAATCTCTCCTCTGCCCCAGGTTCCTGGGGAACTCCATTTACCACAGATACCTGTTCTCTAGCATGGGATAACGTTGGATCCCGCATCTGCGCAGTGATAAACAACCCTTTTGACACATCCAGGTCAGGGAGCATAGATTGGGGGGGAAGATTCCTCATCATCCTCGCCCAACATAACTTGTAATGGGGAATCATCCCCCCCCTCAGTAACCTGCTCAGGGTCCCGACAAGGATGGTCAGTCCCATTTTCATCCATTGGCAACATTACATCATCATTATGCAATAATACATGATCATTTGGCAATACATTTTCTGCAACATTTGTATCCAGACTTGGTGCATCAAGTTCTCTGGTAGGGGGAGGAGGGGCTAAGTTATTATCAGAGTCCTTAAATAACTTCCCTTTGACATTCTCCCATAGTACCCAAAACAGTGGAAAGTCTCGACCCAATATAACTTGACACATTAGGTTTCTTACCACTCCGACGTCGTGAGTGATTGCCCCACAGTCAGTTGAAATCGACACTGGCACCACAGGATAAGTCTTTGTGTCTCCATGGATACACACCACCTTAAGCGGCTTTAGCACAGTGTCAATTGTTCCAATCAGGTCAGCGTGCACCATGGTTACCATACTGCCTGAGTCCAGCAAGGCTTTAGCAGGTACCTGGTTCACACTAACGGGACACACAAAGCTCTCCTGGCACTCTGCCAGGCATACCTCCTGGGCAAAAAAATGACACCCTCTGTAGCACGTCACACTGCATGGGTTCCTCCTGCAGTGGACACTGGGCTCTGGTATGGCCCCAAGCAGAACATCTCCAACAC